>NW_027187259.1:3717409-3757433 GCF_028583685.1 Petaurus breviceps papuanus | reverse complement strand
CTTGAATTTTCAAAGTTTGTGTGTGTGTGTGTGTGTGTGTGTGTGTGACAGTATTGTTATTATTGTGTAAACTGTTTTCCTGGTTCTGTTCACTTCACTTTGCATCAGTTCATACAAATCTCCCTAAGTTCCTCTTAAACCTTCTTTTTCATAATTTATTATTGCATGCTAGTAATCTGTCACATTCATATATCCTAATTCGGTCAGTCTTTCCCCAAAATATGGGCACTCCCCTCAGTTTCTAGAATTTTGTCACCTCAAAAAGAACTTCTCTATATATTTTTGCATCCATGAGTCTTATCTCTTTTTCTTTGATCTCTTTGGAATATATAGACTTAGTAGTGGCATCGCTGGGTAAATGAATTTTGCACAGTTTAGAAACACTTTGGGCATAGTTCCAGAAAGTTAGTTCATTGCTTTTCAGAATGACTGAACCACCACTTCACAGATCCATGAACAATGTATTAGTTTACCCATTCTCCCTTTACACCTTTAGTATGTCATTTTCCTTTTTTGTCATCTTTGCCAGTCTGATGAGAATGAGGGAAACCCTCATAGTTACTTTAGTTTTCATTTCTCTAGTTATTAGAGATATGGAGCACTGTGTCATATGACTATTAATAGTTTGATTTCTTCCTCTGAAAACTGTTTGTTAATATCCTTTGACCATTTATCAGTTGGAGCACTCTGTTGGTTTTCCAGTTTTAAAATTTAAACTTGTATATCAATCTTTTCCTTTTCTATTTTGCTAATGTATATTCTCAGGGACATAAAGTTTCTTTTAGACACTGCTCAGCTGCATCCCAGAAATTTTAATATGTTGTCTCATCATTAGCATTGTCTTTCATAAGGTTTTTACTTGCTTTTAGGATTTATTCTTTGACCCATTCACTAGTTAGGATTTCATAATTAAGGCTCCATTTAGGTTTGTATCTTTTGTTCATTCTTCCTGTACTGGTGACTATTTTTATTTATTGATGGTTTGTAAAGGAATTTTTGATATTCCTGCTGTTTTATATTAATTTATACTTTTCCTTCACCCTACTACATGGTCTAATTTTGTAGAGGCATTATGTAGTGCTGAGAAATATGTATGTCCCTTTGTGTTTCTATTTATAAGGTACCATATTTTTTTTTAGTCCTAAATTCTTCAAAAGTTCATTCATGTCTGTTGTTTCCCATTTGTTTAGCTTTATATTAGATTTGTCCCGCTCTGAGAGAGGAACACTAAAATTTCTTAGTATTATTTTGGTACTATCTATGTCTTTTTGTACTTCAGTTAAATTTTCCTTTATGTATATAAAATTCTATGCCATTTAGTGCATATATGTTTAATACTGTTCTTGGTTAATTGTCTGATTCCTTTAAGAATAATGAAAATTCCTTGTTTATCTCTATTAACATTGTGAATTTTAATTTTTGCTTTATCTGTTATATACTTGCAACACCTGATGCATAGTCAGTTTTGTTCCAGTCTCTCATTTTCATTCTGTGTTTGTCTTTGTTTTTTTAAAGATGTTTTTTGTAAACAACAAATTATGGACTTTTGTTTTCTTATCTATTGTACCACTCCCTTGTGTTTCATCAGATTTTTTAGTCCATTAATACTTAAAATTATGAAAGTTAGGTCATTATTTTCCTCCATTTATTGTTTTTTTTGTTTTAATTAACCCCTTATTTCTATTAAATTAGATTTTCTTAGACTATTTTGATGTGAGTCTGTTCCCACAAATTCTCCACACCCCTCCTTTTGCAGACCTTTTCCCTACTTTTGCTTACATTATTTATGTCTTTTTCCTTTCTTTTGTTTATTTACTTAATTATATGTTCTCTCTTTTGTCCCATCTCTTCTTTGTTCAGTCATGTGCAATTCTTCATGATCTCATTTGGGGTTTTCTTGGCAAATATACTGGAGTGGTTTGTCATTTTCTTCCACAGCTCATTTCACCGATGAGGAAACTGAGGCAAACAGGGTTAAGTGGAGAAGCTAGGTGGCACAGTGAATAGAGCAGCAGCCCTGGAATCAGGAGGACCTGAGTTCAAATCCAACCTCAGACACTTGACACAAAACTAGCCGTGTGACCTTGGGCAAATCATTTAACCCCAATTGCCCTCCAAAAAGCATAAAGTAAAAAATAAATGAATAAATAAATAAGAAACAGGGTTAAGTGACATTCCCAGGGCCACACTGCTAATAAGTGTCTGAGGGTATATTTGAATTCAGGTCTTCCCGACTCTGGGCCTGGCAGTCTTTCTACTGCGCCACCTAGCTGCACCCCATCTCTTTTATGTTTGAATTAAAGTTAGTTAAAAATCTCTTATTTTCTCTTTTCCAATTTCTTTTGTTTGATATTTTTTGTTCATTTTTGAATGTTTTTATTTTATTTGTTCTCTTCATTAATTATCTTCTAGTTTCTTCTGAAATTTTATTTCTTTCTTATTTATTATACCTTTATTTATACCTTCTTTGATTTCTTTTTTGTTTCTCATGGAGTTAAAGCTACTGAAGTCCCAGTTTGACCTTCCTATTTTAACCACTTTCCATATTGTTTACATTATAGATCTTGTCCCATCATCCTTTTTCCCTCTGTAGTTTATCACTCTTAGAAATATTCATTTTTGTGGGCCTTAATGTTGGCTAGAAACAACACTACATTGTAGAAATGATCCTGTTTCCTCAATTGTGCGGTCCACTTCTAGTCTCAGCAGTCCCTATGCTACTCTCTTTCCTGCTGATCATTGCCACCTCATCTCTGTATCTATCCCCTGCCTTTTCTGGATGCTAGCTGCCCATATTCACTCATGGCATCCCTTTTCCTGAGCGAGGATGTTGTTCATAGATGTACAGCATTATGTCAGGGGAAGCACCCTCCCAGTTTACCAATGTCATGCAGATTTAATCCATTTAATCCTCATCTCCCTTTGCTAGCACATACCTCTTCCCCACATAAATATTTGTCATCGGGACCTCCTCATCCTCCCATTGGGTTGAGATTTCCCCCTTCAATCCCTCTATTATGTTGCCTTTCCCATTCTCTGGTAACCCCCTTATTTCCAAAAAAACTATGAGTCATCACCCCTTCACTCTTTGCCCACGGACTTGGTAGTGTTGTATTATCTTTTACCTTCCTTCTCCCACCTCTCTTCTCTCCCTTTATACATCCTTGGACTTTTCAATTCCACTACACGAAATGCAGTCATTCACCAGTGGGGGTAGGGTTGGGAGGATTGTGGGGTTAAGTTGGTGGTGCTTTAGTTTTGCTTATCCACTTGCACTTTTGTATCTCCAAGTTCTGATGTCAACTTTATCCCTTTGTATGCTTTTTTTTTGTTCCTTGATGATCCTTTTTTCCCCTACCCAATATGTCAATCTCTCCATCTGTTCTAATTGGCGACTGCCTCTTCTAGACCCAGACATGCTTCCTTTCACTCCTGCTCTTTACCCATCTCCCCATTGCCAACTACCTTAATTTTGTACTTATTTCCTCTGCCATTCCCCTTCCCTCTCTTCTGGAACTATGAATGATGATCAAGTAAAATCTGACATTATTCCTGGGGTGTGTCAATATACTCCTCTGAGGCTTCATTCATCATCCCAGTAATTTTCCCAACCAGAGTGCCCGTCCCTGGGTACCATTCCCCTTTGTGTGTTGTGTCCTCCATTAGAATGTAAACTTATTGAGGACAGGGACTGTCTTTGCTTTTGTGTTTGTATCCCCAATGCTTGGCACACAGTAATAATGCTTGGCACATAGTAAGTGTTTAATAAATTGTTTGTTCTCTCTTTTTAAAATAACCTCTAAACATGGAGTAATATATTTAATTACTTATTCTTACCCTGGTAATTGTACATTTTAAAATTTGTTGGTGGGGATGCTTGCAAGGTTAACATTCTTTTCATGTCATTTTTTTTGTTCAAATGCCACTTTTTGGTCAAATGTCCATTTTAGGAATTAATTATTAAACTTGGACTTGTAAGGTATGTTTTTCAGGTTGGGGCTTGAATTCCTTTGCTTTGTTTTTCCTTCTACTGTTTCTTATGCATGTAAAGGCATCTTGTATTATTGTTTTATTATTCCTTTACATTTGAAGGTCTTTCTCTTGGTCCCTTATTTGCCATTAAAGTTGTTAAATTTAACCCTTGACCTTCTTGGAGTTTGAAACATAGTTTTCTTCTTCTGGAACTGATCCACAGAATCTTGATTAGTGACTTCTTGTCCATATTCTGAAGATCTGAGCAATTTTCCTGTGTTATTTCTAATGTTATGGTGTATCACATGTCTTGTGGGAGATCTATGATGCTAAATTGTTTCTGTGTAACCTGTCTTTGAGATCAATGACTTTTGCTTCTATAGCATTTGTGTATTCTTTTAGCATTGCTGTCTTTTGCTTCATATCTACCAGGTTTTCCTCTACTTCAATATTTTGTATTCCAAATATGTTAATTGATTTTTTAAAATCTGTGGAAATAACTCTAAATAACTTATGTTAACTACCAGTTTCTTCTTTTTCTTTTAAACCACACTGACATTTCTTGATACTGTTTCATTGTCTCTTGGGAGTCCACAAGAGTCTATATTTCATCAGGCATTGATTTACTTTCCCTTATTCTGTAGCATTTGTCAAGAAAGCTTTGTATTCACTTTGAAAATTCACTACTCATCATCCTTGTGGCTTTAGGACCCTTTCTTTTGGTTTATTTCCTTGTGCTCTGGGTTTTCTTGATGATTTTCCTCTTGAAATTTTTGACATTTCAACATTTTTTGGGAGTGCCTCTACCACTCATTTTCTTTCTCCTGACCTTTTGTTGGTGGGAATATCCCCAAGGCTAGACTCAGGCTCTGTCAGCCTCATTGCTGGGGGATACACTTAAATATGGTCCTTCCCTGAGTACTTTTAGTGGAGAGGCACTGGCACCATCAAGGTTTAAGTCTCCTTGTCTTCGTTCCTCCCATTCCTCCTTTCTTTTTCCTCCTAGGCTGAATCAGTATGAGCCTTTTGGGGAGTGAGAGTGGAAGAAGGACATCTTTAGAGGTAGGCACTATATAGTTACCTATTGATATTTATCTTTTCAAACTGATTTCGATTTTTGCCGTTTTCTGTTATTTGTGGGCTCCTCCTGGAAAATGCAGGGTAGAAGACAATCCAGCAGTAATAATACTGGTTTTGGCCTCCTTCCCACCCATCTTCATTTTGTTTTCTAGTTAACTCCATAACCTACATTCTTTGTTAATCAAACATGCCAGTAATGGCAATAGGATTTGACTCATATACATAGGGATTTCTTTATAATGCTATTCTAAGAGTCCATGCTGTGAGACCACCTTATAATGAGTTTATTTTAGTATGTCAGTAACTAAATCCTTTGGGAGGGAGTTTAGCTGGACCTACCTTACAGGTCTGTTCATTAGTGAATAGTGTTAGAGTGAGGTATCAGGATAGTTAGCCTTAATTAACTCATTTCAGTCCCCAAGAGAGGGGATTTGCAGCTTCCCATTTAAATGAATATGTGGAAAAGATTATAATATAGTGTGCTCATTAACCTTCCACTATTATCAGCATCATTTTTTAGCATTGGACTAGTTCTTATTTACGGCAATTAGTATTCTTAGAGTCTTGTGACACAGAGTGACATAGCTGAAAACATACTTACTGGACTTGGCCTTGAACACCTGGGTTCAAGGATTGGCACTACCACTCACTAAGTAGCTTTGTGATCCTGAATGAGTCATTTCATGTCTTTAGGCCTTCGTTTCTGGATCTGTAAAATGAGAGGGCTGGACCAGATCATTTCACATTTTCAGTTGTAATGTTTTGTTCAGTTTATTGTTATACCATCTTATTCAATTTAAATGATATTAAGTATTTTGGTTCATACCATGAATGGCCTGGTATAGCTGGTGAAGGAAGATGTTGCCATTTGGAGCTCACTGTTTCCTCTGACTCCTTGCAGCTAGGAATCCTGTAACATCAGCTAGCCTAATAGGTTCATGGAGATGCTTTTCAGTGTACCTCCCCACAGGGAAAAAGGAGACATACATTCTAGATTTAAAGCTAAAAGGGGGGTGGCTAGGTGGCACAGTGAATAGAGCACCAGCTCTGGAGTCAGGAGGGCATGAGTTCAAATCCAGTCTCAGACACTTAACACTTATTAGCCATGTGACCTTGGGCAGGTCACCTAACCCCAATTGCCCTGCCTTTCCCCACTCCAAAAAGCAAAAAAAAAAAAAAAGCTGAAAGGAATCTTAGAGATCATTTAATTGGACTTCCTCATTTTCTGTATGTATTTCTTTTCCAACATGCTTAATAAAGAAGACAGCTCATTGGGTGCTGGCTGTGTGAAGCATGGATGAAGCAGGCTGAGTGGAACTCTGACGATGAAGAGGAAGAGGATGTGATTTTGCAGCAGGGCTCTTCCGAGTTCTTTTTCAAATTGCCAAATGTCTTTAGCTCCCACTCTGGTAGCCAGCTTAAAGAGTTTGGAGCTTTGTGGTTTATCACCATTGTCCATGTTCAGTGACTGCACACATCTAGAATGAGGAAGGACCTTGAGTGCATGTCACATGAGGATCAGTCAAAGGAATTGGGGGTGATTAGTGTATAAAAGAGAAAACTAGCTGGGGGCAGGAATGCTATCTTCATGCATTTGAAGGTCATCTGTGGTAAAGGGATTACACTTTTTCTGTTTGCCCCCAGAGGGCTGAGCCGGGAGCAATGATAGAAGTTGCAGAAGGGCCAGTCTAAGTTTGGTGCCAGGAAAGACTAGTAAACAGTCAGAGCTGTCCATGGTGGAAGGGACTGACTTTCTTGGGCCATAGTGGGTTCAGCCTCACTAGAGATCTTCAAGTAGGAGCTAGATGGTCACTTGTCATCGGGTATATTATGGTAAGAATTCCTTTGAGGGGGGTAGCTGGGTGGCGCAGTGCATAGAGCACTGGCCCTGGAGTCAGGAGGACCTGAATACAAATCTGGTTTCAGACACTTAACACAAAAACTAGCCATGTGACGTTGGCCAAGTCACTTAACTCCAATTGCCCTCCAAAAAGCAAAAAAAAAAGAAAAGAAAAGAAATCCTATGAGTTTCAGGTTGGATTAGTTGCCATTCTAATCCTTTCTACCCAGTAAATTCTGTGGTTCTGTTCGCTATATTTGAGCAGTATGGAGTCATGGAATAAGCTCTGGAGTGGCAGTCAGAAGATGTGGGTTTGAGTTTGAGCTCTGACAGTTCCTAGTTGCAGGACCTTAAGCAAGTTCCTTTCTGTACCTCAGTTTCCTCATTTGTTAAATGAAGGGGTTGGTCTTAGATGATCATTAGGATTTCTTCTTCCCCAAACATTCTGTGATAATTTGTCCTTTTCTCTGTAGGTGAATCAAACCTGAAAGTAAATGCTGCAGTATCTCCCCCTTTAGATCTATTGGTAGCCTCTTTTTTATTCCCTAACTGAATCTCCTTGTTGAACAACATTTAATGTTAATGGAGGAGCCAAATCTCTCTGGGTAAAACTGAAGCTCCCAACATCGTCCTATCAACTGGCAGGAATTTATCAAGCATTTATTATGTGACCTGCCTGTGTTGGCACATAAAAGAGAAGCATAAAACATAGTCCTTTCTCTCAAAGAGTTTACATTCTCACCAGAGACACAAAGTATACACATCCTAAAACAATGAGGAAATCCAAGGTGGTATATGTATAATAATCAGGTGCTAGACCATGGGGTCCAGTCTATGAGAGCAATAGGAGTTCTGAGATAGGAACGATTGTGGGGGACAAAGTGTGCATATTATGTTTTCAGAACTTTTATTCTTTTTGTTCTGAACCTTGCAGATACCTCCCAAATGAGCATTTCCATGTACAAAGCATATAGCAAAAGAGGTCTATATATGAAGCACCTATGGATCTCCATTTCACACCATTTACTTTGTTAAAAAAAACTATATAATCAATTCAAACTTTATTTTGAAATTTGTTCAGCTTATCTGTCCTTCCTTCTGAACTACCTTCTCCTACTCTTCTGTGTACTTTTAAAATATTTATGACCCAACTCTGTTTTTATCTTTTCTTTTTGACACCATCACCATTACTATCTCCCCTCTTCCCCCAACTTCTACCCCAATTAAAAAGAGGAAAACCAAAAAAATCTTGTTAACAGATAAGCAGAGTATAGCCCCCCCCAAAAAAGATCTACCCAGTAGCCACTTCTAAAAATGCATTTCTCTTTCCACAGCCTGAGTGTACCCCCTCTGTCAACAAGCAGCTAACACACCTCATACCAGGCCTTCCCTCTGTCAGGAGGTGGCTCATATGCTCCATCCCTCAGGACACGGGGCCTTTGTTTTTCTTTATAGGGTTATTGCCATTCTATAAATTGTCCTTGCTTTGCTCACTTCACTCTGCATCAGTTCCGACTTCCCAGGATTCTCTGAAATTATCTCTTTTGCCATTTCTTACAGTGCAATAATAGCTAGCTAAAAATAGCTATTTTGCCATTTCTTACAGTGCAATAATGTTCCATTATGTACATGTAACATAATTTATTCAGCTGTTCCCCAGCTAATGGGCACCCCCTCAGTTTCCAGTTTTTTGTTACCTTTTTCCCCCTTTTAATCCATACTTTTGGATCAAGAAATTTGTTTCACTTGAAACTATTCCCTCCCTGATATTTTCCTCCCTTTTAATGCCACCCCCAACTGTTTCTCTGTTGAGTTTGATGTATTTCTACACCAAATTCTTTGTGTGTATTTGCCAGGTTGAGATGAGAGTGAGGTTCAACTGATGTCTACTGGCTCTACCCCTTCTTCCATCTTTGTATTCTCTTCCCACACACCCCAGGTCTGAGAAATAGCAAGTTCCACACCTTTCTTTTGACACTAATATATTCCTTTTATTCTCCCCTTCTTTTCTCCCTTTTAAATTCTGAGCACAAAACCAATCCACCCCGAGGAAGGACCTCTGATTTTCTTATTTAACATCTTCTCTACTTGTTGAAAACGTTAACATTGAAGAGAAACTTGCTTCTTCTTAACCACTAGAATGTTAGCTCTTTGTCATCATATGGCCCTTTCCAATTGCTCTAATAAACTTCCTTTTCTGTGTTTTTCTTTTGCGTTTCAAAGGTGCTACTCAGCTATGGTCTTTTCATCAGAATGTGTGAAGGTCTTCTCTTCTGTTCCCATCCCCAGGATTATACTCACCTTTTCAGGGTAAGTTCATTTTGGTTATAAGCTCATAATTTGGCCTTTTGTAATATCATATCCCAAGATGTACTCATGATTATAGCAGAAAATTTCCAGGGATTGTGGAACCCTGACTGTGATTCCTCAGTATCTGAATTTTTTCTAAGTGCTTGCAGTTATTTGTTTTTTTTTTCTTTAACATGAGAGCCCTAAATTTGGGCTACAGTCTTCCTGTAGCTTTTCCTTTTGTGGTTTCTTTAAGGAGGTGTTTGGTAGGTTCTATCTCTACTTTGTTCTAATACATCTGGGAAGTTTTCATTTGTGATTTCTTGAAATACAGTGCCCAGAAATCAAAGAGGAAGATTGTGTCCGTATGTCTGTCCTCACTCCTCACATTTCCCTATGGCCACATCTCTCCTGCAATAGTTCTCAATGGCCAGAGCAAGCAGACAGTGAAGCAGGGAGCAGAAGGGCCCAGGCAAAATGCAGAGGGGCAGGAGCTTGTCTCAACTTACTCAAACTGCCCTATGGGCAGCCTCATGCCCTTGGGTTTCAGACCAAGACTGCTTTCCTGCCCCTGTCCCTGCCCCTCCCTATACTTCCCCTATCCCTCACCTCTGAGTCCTTTGGACAAGGAACCCCTGGGGGAGTCTTCTAATTGCCCTGTGGGTCTCTACCATCAGCAGCAGCCAGCAGAGATGCAGTAGTTGGAGAAATATGGCCCATGGAATGACATAGGGCAATAAATCCCAAACCTTAGTCTCAAGATTCCTTTGCACTCTTTAGAATTATTGAAGATCCCCAAGACTTTTTGTTGAGGTTTAGGGGTGCTGGGGCCCTGAAATAGCAACATGAGGGTGGGCCCTGTTTTGAAGGAATTTGACCCGAGCTTTCTTTCACCCAAAGACAAGGTTTATTAGAACATGGGTCAGAGTGGGTGTGATTCTAAAAATCAGCCATATTAGCCAAACTTAAGGAATCCAAGCCATTGGCTAGATTCTTAGGGAATCTGAGCACCTTAATGGAGGCAAGACAGATCTTATATACAGAAAGACTGTTTGAAGAATCTAGGAGTGGCTAAGTAGTCTGAGAGGTAACAGAGGAGGACTAGGTGCCCTAGGCGAAGCCAGGGACCTGGACCACATGACCAAGGGAGAATGGGGTCTAGATGGAATCAAGGGTGGGAAGTAACCAGGGGTGATCAGGAGGTAACATACACTAAAGGACTGGGCTAGGTTAGAGGTAACAGAGAATTGGGAGATTGGGCATAGGCCGCAATGAAAGGGCAGTTGAGAGGATTACTGGGATGGGTCCATACCTCACAAACTTGACCCTGTAGGAGAGTTCAGGGGAAGTTGGGGAGGGGGAAGGTTTCCAGGGCCTATACCCTTCCACTTTTGTTTATGTGGGTTGCAGCTATTGATAGTTATCATATTAGAAATTGACTGATAAATTTGTGAAAATATTTAACATTTCATTTAGAAATAACTACCAAACCCATTATATGTTAACGCAGATAGCATATTTTAAATAAAATGAATTCTATTTTCCAAAACCTAAAAAATTGAGTGAAAAGAGTGGACTTATTTTATATATTTTTATAAATCTCTTTAGTACCTAGCTTAAGAGAAGATAGCTGGATTCTCCTATCTACTTCTGCCTTCATTCTGTTGTGAAATGTTATTTTGGTTGAGGTCTGTGAAGAAAATCTAGTCTTATATAGATACAAAGTTGGAAACAAGATAGGGAAGTAATGTCTTAGTGTTATTGTGAAAATAGTTCTGATCTCTCAGCTTGTCAGTAACCCCAGGATTCTAAGGACTACACTTGAGAATGGCTACTCTAGTAGAAAGGGCACTGGATCAGGAGGCTGAGGAGCTCAGTGAAGGTCTTTAATCCGCTACTTGGATAAGCCACATAAACTTTTGTGAGCCTCATTTTTTCCATCTATAAAACGAAGAGGATGGAGAATATTATCTATAAGGTGTCTTCCAGTTCTAAAACCTATGATCTTATGATTATGAATGGATTCTAGGATTTGGGAAGGCTGTGGATGATGGGGTCAAGGGGAACTTCCTTAGTCAAAACTCTTATGATCTTAGTGCTGTCCTCTCAGTCCTTCCCCAGGGACAAAACTATATGGTAAACTGCCTTAAAAAAGTGACATCTAGGCTTTATTTTTTATCATGGGAGAGCATTTTAGGTATGACAGAACGCCCAGTCAAGAGATGCCATGTCTTGTTTGTGGAATAGCCAGGAGGCCAATATTGCTAGATTGGAAAGTCTGTGTTGGGAAGCAAGATAGGAGAAGACTGGAAAGATAGGGGGAGACTAGGTGATGAAGGGCCTTAAATATCAGAGCATTTGGGATTTGCTTCTTGAGATGACAGGAAACCACTAGATTGCATTTTTGGATCTGTTATCAGGTTTTGCATCATTTTCAACACTAGTTTCTAAATTGGGATTTTGTGCCAGGACCAGGCTCTAGCCCCATGGTGCTTTTGCATGGAATGATTAGTCTTACTTGTTCTCAACCTTGGTTCCGGCTCTGACTTCCACCTCTCAGGGTTAGACTCCCCTTGAGGGTCAAGGTTCTCTATGGCATCTCAGAATAGAATGCTAAGGACCTGGGCCATGGACCTAGTCTGACCCCCGCCATGGCCAACCTGGTTGATATAGCTCCTGTGGGTTTTGAAAGTTCCAATTGTAGGTTTCTGATTACCTGAGACTTCCTTGGGAGAGCTTTCTACTCTCACTGCCTCTGGATGTGACCTTTGCAGGCTGCAAGTACTTTTGGTTGGTCTCTGGTAAAACTGTTCACCTAAATGTAGGTACTGGCTATGCTGGCAGCTCTCTTTCCTATTGCCTGTAGGTTTCTGACTGACTTTTATGAAGTTGGAGAGGACATAAAGTCTTTCTATAGTTTACTTACTATGATTTCTTGCTGGATTTTTAAAATAATTTATTCTGATTTATAGTGATTTGGGGGCATTTGCTGGAATGGGTGTTGTGGGGGAACTGGGCAGCCTGCTTCCTTCTACTGAGGCAACCATTTTGGCTGGAAGTCCTGAGAGAGTGGATTTGAAGACAGATTTTTTTCTTAGGTTGTATGTGTGTGTCTTCCAGTAACCTTGGAGAATTTTCCAAGGGGGATAAGAATTTACCTGACCTGAAGTTCTACCCAGTTTAGAAAGTGAAGACTTGGTGGCATGCAAATCCCTTGACTGGGTGGTTTCAGGGTGAACCAAAGGGTTCTTCCATCGAAGGTGGCCCATTTGTATGAATAATTACTAGTAATGGAAATGAGAGGTATCTGCCAATGCATAGTGAATGGAGAACTGGCCTCTTTTCAGGAGTCCCACCTCTGACATCTATATGCTTTGTGACTCTGAACCAGTTACTTAATCTTTTTTGGTACCTCAGACAACTGGCAGCATTCTAAGATGTGTGACAGGTGCCCTAGTCTTCCCTGGTAAAGAGAGGCTCCTTTACCAAACATTCCATACATCGATGAAATTACATATCTGATCAGAACAAACAAAGAACGGAAACAGAAGTGGAAAGGGTCCATTGAAGCCACAAGTGCCAAGGTCTCAGTAAACGCTTTACCACAGAAACTAGAGGAAAATGCCTGAAACAGAACAATTAAAGATTAAAGACGGGCCTATGTAACTCCCTCCCCGTGCCCATTTGGGGATTATCTTTCAGAAAATGTAATATTGCTTATGAAAATGAGCCCAGGAAAGGATGAAGGTATGAATGATTGAAGAATGAATCACTATTTACCTTTCTGTTCTTGGGAATAAAATAATTATTTGATTACATATTGCTTTTTGCTCCAAAGCTTCTTACAAAAGCTAAGTCTTCTGTATTACAGAAATTACTTCCAAAGTTAGGTGGTTATGTGGATTGGTTATGCCTCATTGTAATATGAGTAATGAATGTAAAGCATTTTGTAAACCTTAAAGTGCTATATAAATGTCAGCTCTTATTATTTTTAATAATAATAATCTCCAAACAGTTGGCTTAAAATTGAGCTCACTGTTTGAAGTAGTTTTAATTTCATTAGACTTCAATATACCATAATCTAAAATAACTTTTTTCCCCTGTATTTCCTGCTAGGGTGAGGAATATAGAGGTTGCTGCACTGAGTTGACTTCCCAGCCATCCCCACACCATGTGCCCCATGCTGTTACAGTTCCTCTTAATGTATTGTCTTCCCTCATCACAGTGTAAACTACTCTTTTCTTCCCCCCCCCCCTTTTCTCTTTTGGAGGGCAGTTGGAGTTAAGTGACTTGCCCAAGGTCATACGGCTAATTTTTGTGTTAAGTGTCTGAGGCCAGATTTGAACTCAGGTCTTCCTGACTCCAGGGCTGGTGCTCTATTCACTGTGCCACCTAGCTGCCCCCAGTGTAAACTACACTTGCTTGCTTGTATTTGTATTCTCATTGCATTGCACAGTTTCTGCATATAATCAGACCTTAATAGATGTGTTCTCTGTGTCTCTGTCTTCTATTTCCCCTCTCCTCTGCCTGAGCTTAACGTCAAATGAGAGAGCATCAAAGAGGGTTGGCCCAAGGGTGGTTTCAGTCATAGAATAAGTATTTAAATAGTAATAGTAACAGGAAATCAGAAGGTTTGGGCTCTGTCACTTATTCATGAAACTCCCATTGGAGCTTGCTCTGTGAGCACGGAATGAAAAGGTCTGATCTCCTTCCCTCTGGGGAAGGGGTGTGGCCTTGAGGCCTCAGGCCCCCCACCCCTGATCTGGGTGCTAGGAATTCTCACCTCCACAACACCTGTATCACTTGATACTCATTAGCTTTGGCTAAAGGAGGCCTTTTGTTACTGTGTGTCCCCTGAACTCGGTGTTGGAAGGGAAATACCGAAGGCAGGAACAGCGGCAAACTAAGGACAGTTCTCTTCTCCATTAGGCCCATTCTTTGGGGCCAATTCAAGGGTGGATGTTTGCAAATATATTTTGAGCCAGTCTTATGTCTGCTCATTGTGGGTAGGGAGGTGACTGACCTGATGGCCCATTGAAAAGTTTTTTCAGGAGGCTTTTAGCTTCTGCCTTTTGTGAATAAAAGGATTTCAACTGAATCAGATGTTGAACCCCAAACCAGAATGAGCCATTATAACTGGCTGAATCTTTCCCTTCTCCTCCCTTCCCCTCCCCATCAAAACACAGCCCAAATATTTATTTTGATCCCAGATATAAATTAAATGCAAGATTCCTTCCCTTTCCTATCCCTACTCCTAGTTTGAACTGAAGTCAATGCTACATAATTTTTTTTTAAAAACTATCAACCTGTAACAGAAACATGGCATCAAAACATTTCCCCAACTGAATGAGACTGAATCAAACATTTCCATTAGTTTGAATTCCTGTCAAAGAAGAAAACAAAAATCTAAATCTAAAGTTAGAAAACAGCAGTCAGATTTCTCAATATTGTCCCAAATACGTTTCTCTCCTTTCTCAGGGATTGTTAGGCAGTAGAATTATAGAACCTAGATATCATCTGGTCGAACCCTTCATTTTATGGAAGAGGAAACTGAGGCCCAGAGAGGGAAAGTGACTTTTCCCAAGGTCACATAGCTAGCAGTTACAGATCTAGGGTTGGCACTCCCATATTCAGATGTCTCTCGGAATTATTCTTCCCCACCCCCATCGCTACTGCCATACAGTGCCTAAGGCAAACAACCCTCTAAATGACTCTACTATTATGACTAACCAAGAAGTTGCTTGTGATTTAGAATGAAAGATATTCTAGGGCAGGCAAAACATCTTGGAACATTAGAAATTAAAAGTGAAGTGTACAAAGTAGACCTTCAATCAATAGTTGTTGAATCGAGTTGAATTCAATCTCACTTGTGGGATGGTCCTCCAATCAGAATGTGAACATAAAAATTCCATGAGGAAGAAAAATGAACCATATTCCCTGGAGTCAGCTCATATTTGCTTTCCCTTTATTGGTGTTTCCTTAATGGTTGGGGCTCTTTAAGCCCTGTACTTAACCTCATGCTCCAAGGGGTTTTGCTCAGAGTCAACAGAGATGGTTATCTGTCAGCTTCTATCTTTGGTAACTCCAAAGGAAATTGGGTATTTCAGAGATATTCTGTAGCTGCACTGAACTGAAGGTAATGTATTAGTGTGCTATGAAATGCTATTAGGAATGTGTTATGGCAGACCCATTGGCAATGGGGCTGGCACAAGCCCAGAGAGAGGCTTGATTCCACACTACAAAAAAGCAATGAAGTTCAGAGGCCCAAACCAAAAAATAAGCCATGAGCTATCAGTATGCATTAAGAATATAGCACTTAGCTCCCTTCTTCTTCCCTTGAGCCGTCCTAGGTAATCATTTAAAATGGTGAGGTACTCTCTTGATCCAGAGAACCCCACAAAATCATGCAAGTCAGGGGTTTCAAATCTCCGGGTCCACTTCAAGAACACCCGTGAAACAGCCCAAGCTATCAAGGGCATGCATATCTGAAAAGCTACCAAGTATTTGAAAGATGTCACATTGAAGAAACAGTGTATTCCCTTCTGTCGATATAATGGTGGAATTGGCAGGTGTACCCAGGCTAAGCAATGGGCTTGGACAAAGGGTCCATGGCCCAAAAAGAGTGCTGAGTTCTTTTTCTGCTTGAAAATGCAGAGAGTAATGCAGAAGTGAAAGGTTTGGGTGTGTATTCTCTTGTCATTGAGCACATCCAGGTTAACAAGGTTCCCAAAATGCAATGGTGCACTTACAGGGCTCATGGTCCAATCAACCCATATATGAGTTCTCCCTGCCATATTGAGATGATACTTACTGAAAAGGAACAAATTGTTCCTAAACCAGAGGAGGAGGTTGAGGTTGCTCAAAAGAAAAAGATATCCCAGAAGAAACAAAAGCTTATGGCACGGGAGTAAATATGACATTAGAGTACAAATAAAAGTGAAATGAAAACATTTGTTACATTAAAAAAAAAAGAATATGTCACTTAAAACACTTTAAGTATTACTTTTACTTTTAACCATTGTGTCTCTGAGTATAAATCATGAAGGAAGCCAGGGAATCTAGGATGTGGAGGTGAAGAGAGAGAGTGCTATAGGGTAGTGTTGTTATATAGTGGACAGGGAGTTGGACTTGGCAAATGATTTAACCTTTCTGTGCCACAGTTTCCTCACATGTAAAAGTATGACTTGATGGCCTCTATGTTAGGATCAATATTGACTAGTGTTCTTAGTGTGTCTCGTAGGACATTCTCACTCTACCCCTCTGCCATATGACATAAGCTAGTCCTTTTCCTAAAAGACAAAGCAGCTTCCTCCAAGACTTGATCAGCTCAGGGAGGTAAGGCTCAAGCTCAGTTTCCCTTGGCAGATTTCTGGTAGCCTCTGGTCATGTTGCTAGGGTTTCCTGGTCACCTTAGGGCATAAAACATCCAACCATGTGTTATCTGGACCCTCAGACTTTGGTAGGTGATATGTTAGGGCCTAATGAGTTACCACACCCTGCCCTGCTGACCAGATGCTGTCTGTATGGATGTATTGGTGGGGGGATACATGTACCCAATCTAAGTACTGCAATATCCTTGTTGAATATCCTTCTTAGCTAAGGCTAAGTAAAACTCCTTGTGTTAACTTCTGAATGACCTGTAAGTGTCTGATTTCATTCTTAGAGGCTTTGCTGGAGGCTTCTAAGCCAGCCAACACACAATCCCAGCTTCCAAATTGGCTTGCTTTTTTATACAAAAACCTTCAGGACCTAACCTGCCCCCTCAATCAATCCAAATATACTTCCTATTTGACAGTATTTCACTTAATCCAATGGCTTTCGGGGCCATCTAAATTAATTGGTGACTTTTCATACTTATTTTAAGGCCTTTGATTAATTGATACACTATACTTTAGATTCGAACTTAGTTCACACCTCTAATTGATTGTTCTCACCTGACAAAGAGTTTAGCATCTTTTCACTTACTTTAAGTAATGAGAGGATAATTGCTTGATTGACTCAGACAACCCCCAGACCCTTCTCTTACAGTACAGAGTATTCAGTGGTTGGTTTGGGTAGGTTAGTCAGTTGGTGAGAGTACTGTGCAAATAATACTTAGAACAAAGGACCAGTCTTTGAGTGAGCAAGTAAGCTTTGCTCTGTTCCATGATCAGACTACGTGGTTACCTCAATCTAGCCATCGGTCAAATGATTATTGTATGTCCTTTGTTCTAAAAGAGGACCATGACATCAGGAAGATGATGCCATGACTTGCAAATGAATTGGATTTAAGCGAGGAAAGGCTGTGCAAGGTCACCAGCCTCACTTTCTCCTCTGGAGTCATCTGGGTCCAGTAGCAAGCTAGAGATCAGGATGACTGAAGATGGCCCCCGTCAAATGATGTACTTGCTCACGTAGAAGAGTGAGAATGAATCAGAGAGAAGCAAATACAAGGTTTTGTCCTACTGGTGATGGATGAATTGTCTACATGTCCAAAAGGTAGCATGCTACTTTTCTAAGGTTATATATGTAACAAGAAAGCAACTTGGTGCTGAAAAGAAATTCGTGTCATATGTTTGTCATTTCCTAAGAACTTTTGTGAGGGCTGCAGACCTTCAACCTCCTTTAAAGCAGTTTGTATAAAAGAATAGAAAATTGTGGGAAAGACACACTTGGGCCTGTAAGTCATAGCTCAGTGTTTGTGATTCAGTGTGGGAATGCCAGCATGCTCCAGTACTCCATAGCTTGAGGTCTTAGAGTGGCTTAGATAGGGACTTGTCCATGGTCTCCCAGGTAGGAAGCGTTAAAGTCAGGGATTGTACTTGGGGACTCCAGATTCAGCACTTTCCACTTTTTACTCTACCACATTTGGATTAGTCGAAAGAGCATTTTCCTCTACTCTTTTGGCCTTGGGTGTCGTTAGTAAAACACTGAGGGGTTATGAATCATGACTCAATGTCTTTTCTGACATTATCCACTATTTTGGACTGTGTGCTTGAGCCTTATCCTTACTGTGGCATTATTTCATGGCATTGTGCTTAGAAATGGCTCTTCCTTACTTGTGCCTGTGATTTGGCTGCATCGGGCAGTTAAAGCAGATAATTGAAATTGGCGGCTTAGCTGTGCCACTGGGTTTTAACCAATAACTTTACTCCTCAAGGGAGAGAAAGTTTTTCTTTTCTTGCTCGGGCAGGTTTATTAGCCCAGCCAAATGGTTTCCATTTTATTCATGAACTCTTCCTGTGTTATTCAAAAGGCCTGATGTAGGTACCTACTTTCCTGCTAAATCAAACCAATGAATCTTCAAGATTCTTCAAGCATCTTCAAGAGCCATTGCCATATGGTGTCTTTCCTGGTGTGAAAGATGCTTTCATTCAAAAGCATAGCAGACCAAGGAAGCAAGACACAGTGCTTGGGTCTGTCTGGAAAGCAAGGATCTGTGTGCTTTTTTTCTTCAAATATGCTCTTAACTTACTGTGTCGAACATTTTTTAAAATCTTGTGAACCGTGTCCTTTCACCCCCACAGAGTTCCTAGCGCAGGAGCCTGCATACATAGTGGGAGTCCAGTAAACATTTTTGGTTGATTTTACGGTTCATTTAATGAGGAAATCGTCTGTTTTCCAGGCAAGCTCTGACTTCCACTGTGCCAATATGGGGTTTGGGCCTCAGGTCATCCTCACCCATTCCTAGTTGACTCTTTTGGTTATCATTGAAGTTTGCTGAGTTCTCCTTTGCCCAAAGTTTGATGTAGTGATCAGTGGCAAATGGGAAGGCTTGCATCTTGTAACCAGTATAATGAATCACATAATCAAGCCACCCTGATTTCATTAACATTTGTCTCATGAAAATAGAGCCTTGTTTGGGAGTCTTACAAACTTAACGGGGGATTTCATCTTCTTCTGTGACTAATGGCAGTGCAATGTCAACATGACCACCATTGGACAGTTCACTAGTGTCTGCACAAAGGACATGTGTTCTGCCATTAATTACTTAGCAAAACGGCTCAGCAAATATGTTGTGACTCCCTCCTCCAATATCCTTTGTCCCTCCCAGAAGTATAAAATCACTTGTCAATCTTTGCTGACAAAAAACATGCCTCATAAGAACTTTTTTGCCCAACTTTAATGGGAATCAAATGGCATGCATCTTCTGAGGACATTTTGGGCAAAGGATGCAGCAAGGGGCCTTGAAATGTCATCAGTACCAAACCCAGTAAAGCATGCCAAAAGCCTGTGTGTGCATGTGTATGTATGTATGTGTGTAAGGGTATATTTTCCAGAAATCTGTGGATGGATGCTTTTTCTCTCCTTTGTTTTTCTTTGTTTCTTTCTTTTTCTTTCCTTTTCTCTTCCTTTTTTTACAAAAATGTAGCTTTCTCCTTCTCAAAGGAATACATCTTATTGATTGATAGTTCAGCAGATCCACTCTGATATTCTGATTAATTTCATCCTGAAATGTCACACTGTAATTCCAGGGAGTACAATGTTAGGAAGCCATGTGATTGTAAGGTGCTGCGATTCAGAATTAATTTTCTGCTATGCTTGGGATATTATGTATATGTGTATATGTCCCATAACACAATGGTGAATAATCTGATATAGGTTTACTTTAGTAAGTGGGTATGATTATTTTTTTCCATGCTTGGTCTTAGTAGAAAATTAATTCTTACACGGGGAAATAAAAGATAGGTAGTTTTTTTGTCATGTTGTTTTATATGAACATATTTTTCCGTGGTGGAATAGAACAAATTTTGGTCTGAGTATCAGCAGAGCTTATTCTGATCCATTATGCTGTTAACCAGCTATGTGACTGTGGGGAAATCCCTTGGCTTCTTTGGATCTCAGTTTTCCCCAGTGTCATATGGGGGTGGGATTAAATGGTCTCTAAGCTCTTCCCGCTCTGACATTATATGATTCTTTATATGAACTAACTATAGCCGTGGTGATTATGAGTACAGGTTCACACATATTCCTCCATGTAGAGAATTTCTGTATTCTATAATAATTATTCTCATTAGTATCAGGGTTTTAATGATTAGTACTGTTATTAACATGAATTCAATACACAGTAGACTGTGCTACACAGAAGACAAAAAAAAATGAACAAGGCCTAAATCAGTAGTTGCTTAATTTAATTTCTAAGGGAATTCTGCTTAGGGAAGAATAACCTTTGGAAAATGTAAATTTGGGCTGAGGCCAGAGCCTTTGGTTTGTTACGAAACTAGAATTGTGGATGCTGTTAGCAGAACTCTCCCAAGGAACCTTGAATGCTCTGAGCTATAGTGCTACACTTTGTCCTGGTATTTTTCCGACTATGAGATTGTGCTCTTGGAAATGTCTGGCTGACCTTACCAGATCCCTTCCAACTTATACTCCTCCAAATCCTTGTGTTACCTTGGTTAAATCACTTCACCACTCTCATTCTCAGTTTTCCCCTTTGTGAAATAAGGGGAGTAGGTCCCAACAGAGAGGAAATGTACTTAAGATGCAGAATGAGACATACATTTTCAACCATGGTCAATATGGTGACTTGTTTTGTTTGACTATGAGTATTTATTTTTAAAGTTTTGTTTTTCTTGATTTTTTTTTGAGAGTGGAATGGGGAGGAAGGAAGAAGGGATCTAGGTATAAGGTTGCTGAAAGAAAGAAAAGGAAAACAAAGGAAAGAGGGTCATCAAAACATATTTTCTTTTTAAAAATTAATTTATTGGGGGCGGCTGGGTGGCGCAGTGAGCAAAGCGCCTGGCCCTGGAGTCAGGAGGACCCGAGTTCAGTTCTGGCCTCAGACACTTAACACCCACACAAAAAACCTAGCCATGTAACCTTGGGTAAGTTACTTAACCCCAATTGCCCTCCAAAAAGCAAAAAAAAAATATTTTTAGTTTTTAGCATTTACTTTTATAAGATTTTGAATTCTAAATTTTTCTTTCTCCCCTCTCCCCTCCCCCCTCCCCAAGATGATATGCAATCTGACATAGGCTATACATGTATGATCATATTAAACTAATTTCCACATTAGTCATGTTTGAAAGAAGAATCAGAACAAAAGGAAAAAAATAAGAAAGAAAAAAAGAGAAAATTGTCTGCTTCGATCTGCATTCAGATTCCATAGTTCTTTCTCTGGATGTGGATAGCATTTTCCATCATGAGTCTTTTGGGATTGTCTTAGATCATTGCATTGCTCAGAAGAGCTAAATCTGTCAAAGCTGGTTATCTCACAGTGTTGCTGTTACTGTGTACGGTGTTCTGATTATTCTCACTTCATTCAGCATCAGTTAATGTGAGTCTTTCCAGGTTTTTCTGTAAACCATCTGCTCACCTTTTCTTATGGAACAATAGTATTCCATTACATTCATATACCACAACTTGTTCAGCCATTACCCAATTGACAGGCATCCCTTCAATTTCTGATTCTTTGCCACCACAAAAAGAGCTGCTATAAATACTTTTGTACGTGTGGGTCCTGTTCCCTTTTTAATGATCTCTTTGGGATACAGACCCAGTAGTGGTATTGCTGGATCAAAGAGTATGCACTGAAAAACATATTTTCAAAAGTGTATTGGGGGGCCTGGTATACCAAAGTACCTCAGATGATGCCTCCTGGTGAAGTATACTAGGGAGAAGATATATACATATACACACACATACATACATATATATATATACATACATATATATATATATATATATATATATATATATATATTAAAGCAATGGGGATTAAGTAACTTGCTCAAGGTTACACGGCCAGTTATTTCTGGGTGTGGTGCTAAGTATCTGAATCCAGATTTGATCCCCAGGTCATCCCGATTCTGGGGCCGGTGCTCTTACTCGGTGTGCTACCTGACCTCCCCAAGAAGATATATTCCTAATCGGAGGATACTGGAGAGTTGCTTCTGGAAAAATCATGATGACATGTAAGGGAAGTGCCTTGGAGAAACAGATTGTGGAATCATGTGTAGATATTCTGTGACTGGTTCTCATTGGCTAAGGCTAACTACATATTGAGAAGGAGGCTCTTTGATTGGCTATAAATGCATTCAAAAAGTCCCATCAACTTCAGCTACTGTCTCTTGGCCTCATTTACATCCGGGATGTCTTGGTGACTCCTTCAGTCGTGACTTTTGGTGAAGGGAGTGAAGTGTCCAATCAAAAGTTCGGGAGAGTGAGCCACAGGAATCTAGGAGTCAAAGTCCAGACTGGATTTTTCAGCCAGTGCAGCAGCAATACTCTGGAGCAAGGAGCAATCTTTGAAAGTGAAACTAACGCAGTGGAAAGCGTCATCTGGCAGGCTTCTGCAATCTGGACATGAACTTGGTGGGGCTCTTTAGGAACTCAGCTAAATTTCCAGCCTATTCTCACCAAAAACCAAAGAGGATAGGGGAGAGGATGCCTCCAGAGTTCCTAGGAGGAGCAAGATCAGAAACATGCAGAGGATTTGTGTCTTGGTCCCCAGGAGAAGAGCTGACTCTTAGTTTCAGCTTCCAAGCTAGTCTGAAGCCTATAGCAAAAATAAGGAAAGCCAAAATACCAAACCAAAGGGGATCCTACAATTTTGTCACTGAACCAGTAGAGCTTCCTAATAGCTTAGAGTGGCTAAGTGCAGCAGTGGTCTATTGCAACTTTAACAGGGGTAAGCCCACAGGCAACTTTGGTCAGGAACATGTAGAGCTCATACTAAGGTTGATGTGGGTGGTGGTAATCAGATTTGCCTTGAATCAGTGCTCCTTTGGAAGCATCGAAAGCATGCAGACCCTCAGCCCAAACTGTCCATGATATCCTGGAATAATACAATACTCAATACCCCAAGAAAGCAATAGCAGGACCAGACCAGACAGTTCCTCCAGAAGCGTGCAGAACCTGGTACTAACATAAAGTCTAAAGTTAGGAAGTAGGTTGATAGAACAAACAAATAAAAAAAGAATCCCACCATAAAAAGCTATTATGATGACAGGGATGCTCAAGACACAAATCTAGAAAAAGAGAATGTCTTCAAATCACCTACAAGCAAAGCCTCAATGAAAGACCCAAGTTGGGTCCAACTAGAATTCCTGGAAGAGATAAAGCAGTAGTTGAGAAGCTGGTATTAATGAAATGAGAACCCTAGAAGAAAACAATTTGAAAAAAATGAAAGTCATAGAAGAAATAATTGGAAAGGAAATAAACAGCTTGGCACAAGAGGTACAAAACCTTGCCTAAGCAGTAAACTTTCTGAAAAGTACAGTTGACCAAATTAAAGATAATGACTCCATGAGACAATGAGAAATGTTAAAAAAAAGTCCAAAGACTGAAAAAATAGAAGAAAACATCAGGTCAAAGTTGTCAAAGACGACTGATTTAGAATACAGTTTCAGGAGAGCTAATTTAAGAATCATTGGATTAGCTGAAATCCATGACTGAAAAAAGAACTTAAACATCATATTTCAAGAAATCATAAAATAAAAATTTTCCCCATCTTTTAAAATTTGAGGACAAAGTAGAAATATAAAGAAAGAATCCACTGATCACCTCCTGAAAGAAAATCTAAATTGAAAACTTTCTGGAATATTATAGTCAAAATCCAGAACTTTCTGGTCAAAGAAAAACTATTGCTCTCAAAGAGGAAGAAAGAATTCAAGTATCTATGAGCTAATCAAGATCACACACAATTTGGCAGCCATCACTTTAAAGGAGTAGTGAGCTTGGTACTTGTTATTCTAGAAAGCAAAGACTCTAGGCTTATAACCAAAATTTAATTTTAAAAAATGCATAGAAGAGAACAGATGGAAGTCTGGAAAGGATGGTAGGCAAGGAGGACAGCTATGAAAGTTACATGTTGAATCAATTATATACTTAAAAAGGAAGGTATGCTATAAAGAATTGATTCATTTTGTTATTTGTTGAGAAGTTTTGAATGGGGAAATAAAAAAAGAAAATAACACGAAGAAATTATGCTGGACAATTTCTAAGGGTTCTTCTAGTTCTAATATCCTGTGGTTCCACGATCCTATGAATATGTCCTCAAGACCCACTCTACACATTGTAGACTAATATTAAAATTAAAATTTATTTTCTTTTTTTTTAAAGCAATCAGGGTTAAGTAACTTGCTCAAGGTTACATGCCAGTTATTATTTCTGGGTGTGGTGCTGAGTATCCAAGCCCAGATTTGATCCAGGTCATCCCGACACTGGAGCTGGTGCTCTTACTCGCTGAGCCACCTGGCCGCCCCTAAAATTTATTTTCTAAATTTTTAGTCCCTTGAAGGTAGGAACTACGTCTTATTCTTTGTTGTTGGCCACAATATCTAGGACAAGAGTTCACACTTAGTAAGTTCTTAATAAAAGTTGTATAAATGAATCAATAAATGTTTATTTGTGTTGCTGACAAAGACCCAAGGCTAAGTCTGAATGGTGCTCTAACATTTGGATGGTTGTTATCATGCAGGCAAAATACTTGGATGATTGACAGAACTGTTCTCTTTATTTGCAACTGGTGTGGCCTGGTTATGTAGGCCCATCCCAAGTTGTTTTCACAGTCAGCCACATTTCAAAATGTTCAGAAAATATCCGGAAAAAGGAAGAGGTTGAATTTTTGCCAAAGGCCTATAGCAGGACCAGAAATTCCAGCTTCAGCTCTAGCTCTTCCCTCCCAGGGTGAGTGAGGAAACCCAAGCTGTTTGGATGTTTGTCAGGCCTGGGAGGCGGAGGTCATTTGCAATTTTTGTTGAGTAATGAGTACTTTAAATCTTTATTAAACATGGTAGAAAGAATAAAAAATTGAAAGTCTTTTTAGGGTGGCTTGTTTCACTGTGTCCCAGGCCAGGAACCACAGATAACAAATAGTTTTCTACTTTGGTGAAAGATTACAGGTAAGCATTGAGTGACCCAGGAAGAAGGGTTCTTAGGTATCCTTTAGTCTAAAATCCTCATTTTATAGATGAGGAAATTGAGGCCTATAAAGGTGAAATGGTTTGTTCAAGCTAACTAGTGGTGAAAATGGATAAGAATTTGTTTCTCTTGATTCCAACATCCATTTTACTACTCCACCAGCCTGCCCAGAAACTTTGGCTTATAGTTGCCAGCCCTTGGATTGATGAGGATAGTTTTTAGGCCATTCAGAGTGAGAATGATAAGCAGATGAGCTCCTTGAGGATAGGGACAAAATTGTAATGATGGTTTTTGGATTTCTCTTCACACTTTTGTACACAGTTTTTAGTACAGATTTGATAAATGTTTGTGTTGCACCTGTCTGGGGCCATTTACCCACCTACCAATAATGCCAGCGCACTTTCAGGTCAGGTTCCCACAGGGGAGAAGACTATTTCTCCAGGTTCTAGGGCTAACTCTGAAGGTTGTGGTTTCTATTACTGTAATGTAATTGCCAAGGAAAGGCAACTTCCCAAGGTTCAAAATACCAGCATAGGTGCTCTCCATTTTATTCAGTGACAAACCAAGAACAGAGAAGGTCAAAACATGACATCATTCAAAATACAGCATTTACTAAGGGTGATTAAATAATCTCCAAGGACTACCCCACCCCAGGACCTTCCAATCATTCAATCAATTACAAAGTCCCAGTTCTAAATACTTCTCCACCCCTAGGCTATACCTTCATTTAGTCCACCACAAAGCCCCTCTTCTCAAATGGAGATTAGTTTCCAAACATAAGTAAAATACATTCATTTGCTCAACCATAGAACACAAAAAGGTCAAAAGTTCCCCACCCCTGGATCACAATTGAATCTACCCCAGAGTTACATCAAGTTTAAGCTCAGCACTTAATACCCAAAAGGAGGTCTTTTCTTCATCTTGACACAAGGCAAGTTCTCAGCAATCTTAGTTCCTGGGGAGACAAGGCTTAGCAAGGCCACAAGATACATTGCCAGTCTCTTCACTAATTCATCCTCTGTCTGTAGAACAGTCCTAGAACCCCTGAAAACATTAGCAAAACCCTCTCCCAGGATTTCTGTAAACATACAACAAGAAAATCCTTCTTCAGGGCTTCTGAACCAACAGAAAGGTTCCCAGACCCCTGCAACAACAGCACTGTGCTTCACCAGTGGACAGTAGTCACTCTGTCTGCAGGACAGTCTCCAGACCCCTGCAACAATAGCACTGTCCTTCACCAGTGGACAGTATTCACTCTCTGTCTGCAGGACAGTCTCAGGGCTTCTTAGCCAAAAGCCAGGTTCCAGGACTTCTTCAACAACAGGACTGTCTTTCACCAGTGGACACATCTGGCAAAACAACATCAAAACAGACAGACAAAGTACCAGCAAAACAGCCATGTCTCCTCAGTCCTTGGCAGCTCAGGGGACAGGTCTCAAAAGTCCAGGGCAATTCAAAGCGGCCACCAGCAATTCTCTTAGTCTCTCTCTCTCCATGAGGTGCTGCTTCCAAAAAGTCCTTCTGCCTCTCTCTTGTCTCTCCAAATCTATGTCACCAGCTCCTCCCAGTTCAGGACTTTCTTTTCACATCAACAAGTCCATCCCACAGGTGGGATTAACAAGCTCTGGGTTTTAACACAATCAATTTGAAAAACCAAGCCAATACAGGGGAATCTTTAATTGCCATTACTATCACAATTACTCTCATGAGCTCATGTCCATGTGCTCCACAATAGCAATCAAGCAGTTGACATCAATTAGCTTTTACAAAAGATATATTTATTGAGAAGCTATAAGAAGGGCAGAAGTTATAAAACCATCCCCAAAAGCAGGGTACACTCTCCCTTTGTACATACTAGTTCTATAGAAAGATTGGGCTCAAACTTGAAGAATGAAGGTAGTATGGTACACATGGAAGGAACACATGCAGCTGAAGGGTACATAAGTCCTAGGGGAGTCGTTTCCCCCTTTTGCAGACTCCCTACCAAGTTCGATTCTGGGTATGGCACTAATTATTGACAAGTCACTCCCTTGACTTCTTGAAGGGTGAGATGTCTCAGCTGATGGGTCAAGCCCCTTCTAGGCTGGGTCAAGCAGACCCCCCAGCTGATTTACTGGCTCCTCACATACCTTGGCTGACACTCTGAAGTCACTAGACTCAGATGCCATTTCTAGCCAATCTGGTGTATTCTGCTGTCAAATTAGTGAAACAGGAAGGTGAGGGAAAGTCAGTGATGACACTGAAGTTGAAAACCATGAATGACTGGATGGATGGGTGATAACTCTTGACAGAAACAGGGAAGTACAGAAACTGAGTGTGTTTGAGGGGGAAGATTGTGAGTTCTATTTTGGACGTTTTGAGTTTGGGGGTGGGATGGGGTTTGAGAAACTTATGGCACATGCAACTGGAAATGATATAGGACTGGGTCTTGGGAAAGAGACTAAAGCCAGGTATCGTGTGTGTAAAGACGGTCATTAAACTCATGGTTGTTGGTGAGATTATCAGGCAAGAGCTGGAGAGACAAGAGAAGAGGGTCCAGGGCAGAGACAAGGGGTACAGCAAAGGATAAAATAGGACGTGATGTCCTCCCCGTGATGGAGAGAGGAAAATGAAGATTCAATCCTTGGGGAGATACAAATTTTAATTGCCTACAATTCAAATCTCATTGAGGTCATGCAATATAGTAATCATACTGACAATGATTTGGCTGGTATTGCATTAGACCTATCTCAAAGCAAATGAAGCTTTCTAGTGAAAGCATCATAATGTATAGAGCACAGCACGTGGCAAACAAATGTCATTGTCTCTGTGGAATAAGTATGTTGGAAGTTATTTTATTTGTTGGGAAATTAGGAAAATGCATGAATTGAAGGGGAAAATATATGCAAATAATATTAATATTCCATGGGTAGCTGATATATCTTATAGTGTATCCAGAAGTCCCAGTAAGTCAAAACCAGAGGAACTAGGTGAAGCTGGAATGTTAGAGGCAGCACAGAAGTAGGTAAGCACACAGTCAGCTCCTCAACTAAAAAATCTGCCTTGTTTTCCAATACAAAAACCTTCTACATATAGGAAAATCCTGATTAAATGGAATGCTCAGGAAATGGCAGTTTCTCATTGAAATGTAATTTGAGGGTTAATTGAAAGTTAACTATTCATTATTGCTGAAAACCTTTCTATATTGCTTGTATCCTTTTTCCTATATTAGTGAGTAGAGTTTGCTTCTGAAGGCTGGATTGTCCTTTGCTGCCCAAGGATTCTACAGGGCACATTTATTTAGAATAGCAGTTCTCAGAAGATGGAAATATACAATGTATTTGAGCTAAATCTGTTGTGGAGTACTAAGCCGAAAAAATTTTATGTAATTTTTATTTTTTTAATCACTAACAGGCTATTTTATTTCTAATAGCCTCATTTTGATAAAAAAAAATTCTGGTTAATTTAGGGCTTCTACTTGGTTGGAGTTTCATTTGTTGAAGTTTTATTGTTTACTCTTTAGAACAAACTACAAATTAACAACTATACTAATTCCAAATTGTGGCCAATGTCTATTGTTGAATGGGTTCATATTTCAACTTTACTGTACAATACGTCTGATAGAGTAAGGAATTTGGTTTCTTTAGTAGGCATCTTCCATAAAGAATTTAGATCTCAGAAGGTGAAGGTTGGGCTTCATGAGCCCCCTGAAATGAGCAAGAAATGTCAGTTGTACCTAGCTTTGGCCAGCCTATTCTGAGGAATGCTAGAAATTTTGTCTCTACACAAAAGATAAAATCGATGATTTTGATTACAAAATATCCAGTAAGTACATCAGTGTATCTGGTATGAGAAGGAATGTTGTTGGTTGGAGAAGATATTTCCATTAAGTATCTATGATAAGGATCTGATGTCCAGGAGATATATAGAATTAACACAAATATAAATATATCAATAAACTAGTTAGTTCAGTCTAAAATGATCTGTGATCAAGAGCCAGTACCCAGAGCATAATCAATAAGTTTTTGTGGATAGTCTCTAAGGATATGAACAAGCAGTTACCAGAATTATAAGAAGAATTATAACTCTTAACAATTATGTGGGAGATCGCTCCAGATCACTAATACAAAGAAACATACAAATTCAAACAATACTGAGATTTTACCATTCACCTAGCAAATTGGCAAAGATGACAAAAGATGGAAGGGACACAATGGGTATACTAACACATTCCTAAGGAACCGTGAACTGTTCCAGCCACTTTGGGAAGCAATTTGAAGTGAGGCAAAAAAAAATGCTTAAAATTTCACTCAGCGATCATGCTGCTACATGTATTCCTCAAAGGGATCAAAGACAGAAATAAATGTCTCATGAATAGCAAAATAGTCACTGGAGCACTCTTTATGGTGGGAGAGTACAAGCAATAGGCAAAGTATCCATTGACTGGGGAATGGCTAAGATTGTGGTACTTTAATGTTAGGAAGTATTACTTCATGGTAAGAAAGCCTGAATATGAAGGATACTGAGAAGCATGGGAAGATTGGTATAAATTGATCAGTTAAGTGAGCGGGAGCAGAACAATAATATATACAATGACTACAACAATGTAAAGGAAAAATCAACAATCACCAGCGACTCAAGGTTGTATAATTATGATGACCAAGTTTAGCTTAAAGGAGATTTGAATGAAGTAGCAGAACCAGGAGAACATTGTACACAGCAACAGCCACCGTATGCGAGGACTGATTTTGATGGACTTAGCCCTTCTCAGCAATGCAAGGACCTAAAACAATTCCAAAGGATACACGATAAAAAATGGCATCCACATCCAGAGAAAAAACTATGGAGCCTGAAAGCAGACTATTTCCTTTTTTATTTTCTTTTTTCTTTCTCATGGTTTCTTCCATTCATTATAATTCTTCTATACAACATGATTAATGTGAAAATATGTTTAATAGGAATGTATAGTAGAGCCTATATTAGATTGTACACTGTCTTGGGGAGGGAGGGGGAGAAAAATTTTAAAACTTCTGGAAGTGAATGTTGAAAACTAAAAATAAATAAATTAACTTAAAAAAAGAAGAGTTGAGAAAAAGCACCCTTCTCCCTCCAGTGCAGAAGTGGGAGAGTGTGGGATGCAGCATATTGCATGTATATTCAGACATGGTGAATGTGTTGGTTATTTCACTGGTTACAAGGGAAGACTCCCTGGGTAATAAGGGAGGGAAAGAAGGATGTGTTCAGAAGTGACTATGATATGAAAGGAAAAGGTTTTTTTTCTAAAAGTCTGTCTCTAAGGAAGTGACAGCTTGGATACAGAGGAGGTAATAGAGTTAGGTTGTTGTCAATTATCAACTTGGGCAAAGTAACTGGAGGAACAAAGAACAGAGTAGCAGCCATTCAAATAACTTTTTAGTTTCTGCTGAATCCACAGAGTGTTGATTAAAAAGGGGGTACCCGTGAAGATTGGGGCAGAAATGAACCCCACATTGCTGCCTGTAATTGTCTATCAAATCAGATCAACAAGCATGTATTAAGGGCCTTTTCTGTCAAGGACTGTGCTAGGCACTGGGGATCAAAAGAGAAATGAAAAAGACAGCCCCTACTCTCAGGGAGCTCGAAGTCTAACGGGGAAGACAACAGGCCAACAACTATTTACTGACAAGATACATATATACAGGATAATTTGGAGATAATGAGAGAAGGCACTAAAATAAGGGGGACTGGGAAAGACTTCCTATAGAGGGGGGCGGTTTAGTTGGAATTTGAAGTAAGCCAGGAGACGGAGATGGAGAAAGGGAGAATTTCAGACATGGGGTGATAACCAGTGAAAATGCCCAGTGGGGAGATGGAGTGTCTTGTGTGAGGAACAGCAGGGGGGCCAGTGTCATCAGATGTAGAGTATGGATGTAGAGTACTTATTAGCTGTGATTGTGGGCAAGTCACTTAACCTCTATCTACCTCAGTTTCCTTAACTATAAAATAGGAATAATAGTAACACCTACATCCCAGGTTGTTGTGAGGATCAAATGAGATAACATTTGAAAAAAAATTAGCATAGTACCTGACACATAGTAGGTGCTATAGAAAATGCTGTCATCATCATCATCATCATCATCATCATGCTGCCATGTACCAGAAGTCTAGCCAACAACAAAATACCATTTTGTAGTCATTCTGTGTGATGGAAAGAACAATGTATAAATTAATCTCTGGGGGTGTAGGACAAATGAAGAACAGTAGAACATAAGGCCAGGAGTGGAAGGTACTTGTTGGCCAAAGTTTATCATGTGAAAATTCTCTGAGTAGGCTATGTAGCAACCATCAACATCATTTTTATCTTCCTCCAACAAACATGTATTGAGCACCTACTGTGTACCAGGCACTGTGCTAAGCCCTGGTGATACAGAGACAAAAATAAGTCACCTGCCCCCAAGGAGCTCACAATCTAATGAGGAAGACAAAAGGCACCCAACTATGGATGAACTGCTGGAGTAGTATATTGGGTAGAATCAATGCCATGTGTGCAATGTCATGTGTGTGCACGTGTGTGTGCTGACACATGGAAGTGGGGGAGGGGAAAACCCCCTTTTTGGGTTCAAGGCACAAAGTTTGCTGCCAGAAGCATGGATGCTGAGTGGACATCTTTAAGGATTACTTCTCACTTGCTCTATGGATTCAGATGCACTTGTTTGACATCTGATATGTAATTCCTCTTTTGAGGTCGTTAGGACAGTGGGAATGGCAGAGCGTATCTAGTCTGTCATTTTGTTTGGAATGCAGCGATTATGAGATATTGTACCTGGTTTCGGCCTAAACAATGCTCTATCCTCTCCAAAGGGGAAATAAAGAATAGAAATCGTGATTGTAAATGAAAGATCCCAGAGATCACCTGATCTCAGTCCTGGAAAAGGTCAGGAGGCTGTAGGCACTAGTCTTCAGTCTGTCACTAATTGACTGTGTAGCCTAGGGCAAACCATTGACCCTCTCTTGATTTTGTCCTTTTGTTTATTGGATACAGTCTGCTTCAGCATCCATCCATGCAAAATGAGAGGGGTAGAATGAATCATCCTCATAGAACCATTATAGCTCTACAGCTGAAAGGGATCTCTGAGGCTGGCAAGCCCAGGCTCTCATTTTCCAGATAGGGAAACTGAGGCTCAGGGAGACTAAGTGATTTAGTTATCTCCAATGTGTCTTCCAACCTTAATGTTCTCCATTCTTATTTCTGAACAAATGCTGTAGGAGGATGATAGAAAATGGAGAAATACATAGATATCTGTTTGTCAGTCTGGGGGCCTTCGTAGACTTGGTTGGTATTAGTACAGTCAAATCGCCATTTACCTCATTATCAGAGAGGAATACCCTTTTAAAGTACAGAGTGTTGGTGTTCAGACCCAGGTTTCAGTTGTGAAGGCTTTAAATGGGAAATTGACTGACCTTGGCTCCTTTGCCTCCATTCAGTGGGAAAACTGAACTTCTGTTTGTTAGTTTGGGGCTAGCTGTTCATTGGCTCACTATGCCAGCAGGTCCAGACAAATAACAACACTGAACAATAGACAGTAAATAGTTTAATTAGGACAGAAATAAATTTGAAAACAGTATCAGTCACATTCCTCAATGGGTACAGTGACTGACGTCCTTTTGAAAGGCTACTTCCCCAAGGACGTCTGGGCCTCAAGGTCCTGCGTTTGCAATGTTCCTGGTACTGGTAAATCAAGGCTAGCACCTCACAGTCTCTCTGCAGCTAGAATATAGTCCCCAGACTAAAGACTTCAGTGCAGTGTCCAGTCTCTGCTTAGTATTGCCTGGTTCTCCCTGATACTGTTTCTGTGTGCCTGGTCTCTGTGTGCCTCTGTCTCTGTGTCTAGTCTCCTTGCCTTTCCCAGCTTGCTTGGCTCAACTGTCAGTTTTTTCAGCTGTGTCCCACCTCCATCCCATTCATGCACAGCAAGCCATCAGAAAAGGGAGCCACACGCGGGTTTGGGAATCAGTGGCCACACAACACAGTATCTTGTTCTCCATGTTTGACTCAGCTGATGTGGGTATTCTTATTCAATATTTGCTTTTAAAACAAGAAAAATCATTTCTGTAATGAACTTCCTTGTATTTTTATTGGTAAGCATATTGGGGTGGCCTCACTAATTAGAAGTATAAGACTTGCTTGTCTCCTGGTCTTCCTTACATCAGCCGAAGGACAACTAGCTCAGCAATTTCTAGTCTGTTTGTGTTTGGAACACACTGTTGTCATCTGTTAGGTTTCCTGATCTTTAAAGTAGCCTCTATTACAAGTGTTGCATGTGGCATTTTAAAGTAGTGATGAATTAAAATGAATATTGATCTGAGAATTTCATGATGCCTCATTGAGTCTGGAAGTGTGGTGTGGGGCACAAAGCACAGGGTTTAGAGGCAGGATACTCATGCATGAGTTCCAGGTTTTCCACATGACCCTGAGCAAGTCACTCTATCTTTCTGGGACTTGGTTTCCTTATCTCCAAAATGAGGAGGTGGGACTATTTGGCCTCTAAGATCTTTTCCATTTCAGACATTTTGTGATTCTTAGATAAATGGTAACGCATTATAGTATCATAAGTCTGGAGGTGAACATCTCTGCTCTCTCTTGATTCTGAAGAAATCGTGGAATCCCAGAATATTAGAAATTGTCCATCCCAGTCTTGTGTTTTTACCAAGCAGAAAGATGAGGCCCAGACAAGCTAAATGTCTTAAGCCAAATTTCACAGCTGGCAGGGGTGGGAATAGAGTTGGTATTCCTGCTTCTCAGGTCTCTGCTTTTTTCTACCTCTCCTTGCTGCCTCTTTTTCTACTGCTCGACTCGAAGGCAGTAGGGAGAGATGAATCACTGAAAGTGGTATAATCTGCTGCCAATACTGACTTGGTTTGTTATGGTCTTTTGTTTTTCATTCTCCTGAATTTTCTGCATTTGGCTAAGTATTTGGCGTAGTTAAAAGTTGAAGTTGGATAAGCCCATTCTTTTGCTTGTTGCCAAGGCTATGCTGAAATGGTGACTTAGACTCAAAGTTTGTTTGACATGGCTAAACATTTCACTTATGCTAAATAGCAAATAGAAAACTTCTCACATCTGTCCAGAAAGGGAACACATGGATGCCAGTTCTAACTATTTCCTTCTTCTCTAACCCGAGAATCTCCTGGAGGGACCTCCCCGAAGTTATCCTAGAACATATGATGACTAAGACTTGTTGACATAAATGGTTCTGCCAAGAATTTTTGCTTGGAGTGACTTAGAGCCTCCCAAGGCCTGATTTTTCTCCCAAAGGCTTTTAGTGAAGCTATGAGACCTTTTACTATGGACTCTTTGGGCCTGTGGGGATTACACTCATCTCCATCTCTGTTTTTATTTCTTCTGATTTTTCAGTCAGTGCCCCTCTCTCCATGTGTCACCTCATATAATGTCTGCTCCTTGAGACCAGGGTAATTATACTCTGTAGAATCCATTGCCTGGTAGGTAAAAGTGGCCAAGATACATCTCGAGTGTTTAATATCTCCTTTAGAATTTATCAAGCAAGTAACAATATTTCTTGATTTACCACATAGTCAGAGCCTTGCTAAATTCTAGGATGGGGGCACAGAAAAAGTGTATGTCTCATGGTTCTTACCCGCAAAGAGTTTACCATCTGTCTTCGGAGACAAAAATAATGTATACTGAATAATTAAGAAACTGTGTGGCATGGATGCTGTGTTACAAGAAAGAGAATTAAATGAGGACTGATGAAAGGTGGGACTTGAGCTGGGCCTTGAAGGATAGATTGTATTATAGAAAGTGGAGGGTAAAGGGTAGAAAAGGGAATAATGTAAGCCAAAGCATGGAAGAAAGGAGCTTGCTTCCTGGGAGGGGACAGTGAAGAAACTGGCCTTATTATAATAGAAGTATATTATATTATAATTAGGAGTAACAGGAGAAAAGACTGGATAGGTAGGGACCAGACAATGGAGAACCTTGAAAACTATGAAATCATATTGTTAGGTCTGGAAAGAACCTTAGAAATATTCTAGTTCATTGTTTTTCAATTCAAATTGCTCATTTCTTGTATGTTTGTGTCACTAATTTACCTGGATTAATGGTATATAAATATTTTTTTTCTCTTCCAAAAAATTGTTAATCTGAATACATAGTCATTTGAAGAAACAGACCAAAGTTTGTATAGTATGATTCAGTGGGCTGTAAGTAAGTAGCCAGAGTGGCTGTTTGAGAATTCTGGTATAGCCCAGACTCCTCTGTTTACAGATGAAGAAACTGAGGTCACAGTTAGTGCAAGCATGAGATTTAGAAACCCAAGTATCCAGTACTCTTTGCATTATACCACATGGAGCATGGGAGAGACACTATAGAAATGATGTTTTAAGGGGCTTAATCTGGCAGGGCATGATGGATGACTCATAATTTCAAGTTCCAGTTACCATTTCTCTAAGTGACTCTTCTTTCCCTAGTTTAACTGAACATTTTAATTAGAGATCAGTAGTGAGGCTAACCCAAGGAGAATTGTGCGCAGGTAAGGCTACTGTATATAATAGAAATCCACCCCATGAATACTTATTTTAATCATTTTTCTCATATATCTTTTGTTTGCAGATCACCTGCATCTTCCCATCTATTTCTCCCCTTCTCCTCCCAGAGAGCAATCCCTTATAGCAAAGATATATTTTTGAAGTATACTTTTTTATATTCTTTATTTTTCTTGCTTTTTTTCCAAATATGGTTAACATGGAAATATGTTTTTTAATCTCTTTTTTATTTTTTAGTTTACATCATTCATTTCCACAAGATTTTGAGTTAGAAATTTTCTCCCTATTTTTCCCTACCCATCACCCCCAAATAGCGATCCCACTGAATATCCCCCCCCATCTGCTGTCTTCCATATCTTCCCCCATGTCCCTTCTGACTTTCCAGTAGAGCACGGTGGATCTCTATGCCCCAGTGCCTGTATATCTCATTTCCCAGTTACATGTAAAATAATAATTATAGTATGTATATTTATTTTTAAACATTTGATTTTAAAACTTTGAATTCCAGATTCATTCCCTTCTTCCCTCGTCACTCAACCACCTTCACTGGGAAGATAAGCAATTCAATATAGGTTGTACATGTGTAGCTACGCAAAACATTTCCATAGTAGATATATTGTAAAAGACTAGCTATATTTCCCTCCCTCCTATCCCACCACCCACTCGTTCTGTTCTCTACTTTGATCCTGTCCCTTTTCAAAAGTGGGTGCTTCCAACTTCCCTACCCCCCAGCCTGCCCTCCCCTCCTTCATCCCCCCTCTCATCCTCTTCCCCCCTACTCTCCTGTGGGGTGAGATACCCTATTTAGTGTGTATGTCATTCTATCTATAAGCCAAATTCATTGAGAGTAATGTTGACCCATTGCCTTCCTGTTCCCCTCCATTGTAACCATTTTCCCTTGCCTCTTCTATATGAGATAATTTATCCCATTCTGTCTCTCCCCATCTCCTCTTATTATATTCCTCTCTCACCTCTCAATTTCACCTTTTAAGTATCATCCCTTCTTATTCAATTGGTCCTGTGGCCTCTGTCTATGTATACCTGTACGCATATATACACACACTCACATGTGTATTCATATGCCCATATGCCTCCTATATAGACATATATATGTATGTATACATATATATATATGTATACATATATATATATATATATACACACACACACATTTCTATTTCCTTCAACTATTGTCATACTGAGAAAAGTTTCATAAGTTACAATTATCGTTTTTCCATGTAGGAATATAAGTAGTTCAACTTTGATAAGTTCTTTATGATTTCTTTTCCCTGTTTACCTTCTCATACTTCTCTTGCTTCTTGTATCTGAGAGTCAAATCTTCTATTCAACTCTGTTTTTTTTTCATCAAAAATGCTTGAAAGTCCTCTATTCCACTGAATGACCATATTTTCCTCTGAAACTTGATATTCAGTTTTTCTGGGTAGGTGATTCTTGGTTTTAATCCCAGCTCCTTTGACCTCCAGAATATCATATTCCAAGCCCTTTGATCCCTCAGTCTAGAAGCTGCCAGGTCCTGAGTTATCCTGATTGTGTTTCCACAATATTGAAATTGTTTCTTCCTGGCTGCTTGTAATATTTTCTCCTTAATCTGGGAGCTCCAGAACCTGGCTATAATATTCCTAGGAGTTTTCTTTTTGGGATCTTTTTCAGGAGGTGATTGGTAGATTCTTTCAACCTCTATTTTGCCCTCTGGTTCTAAAACATCAGGGCAGTTTTCCTTGAGAATTTCTTGAAGGATGTTTTCTAGGTTCTTTTTTTGATCATGGCTTTCAGGTAGTCCAATAATTTTTAAATTATCTCTTCTGGATCTATTTTCCAGATCAGTGGTTTTCCCATGAGATATTTCACATTGCCTTCTATTTTTTCATTTGTTTGGATCTATTTAATATTATCTTGATTTCTCTTAAAGTCACTAGCTTCCATTTGCTCCAATCTAATTCTGAAGGAATGATTCTCTTCAGTAACCTTTTGAGATTCTTTTTCCATCTGGCAAATTTGGCTTTTTAAGGCATTCTTCTCCTCACTGCCTTTTTGAGCCTCTTTTGCCATCTGGGTTAGTGTAATTTTTAAGGTGTTATTTTCTTCAGTCAGGTTGTTGACTCTAATTTCATAATTTTATTGCATTGTTCTCGTTTCTCTTCCCAATTTTTCGTCCACTTCCCTTATTTGATTTTCAAAATCCTTTTTAATCTCCTCTATGGCCTGTGATCAGCTTATATTTTTCTTGGAAACTTTTGGTGCAGGAGTTCTGACTTCACTATCTTCCTCCTGTTTCATGCTTTGATCCTTTTTGTCCCCAAAATAGGAGTCTAATGTTGGATTTTTCTGTTTGCTTTACTTCCTTTCCTTGCTCATGTTGCCACTCAATTACTTGACTCTTGAGCCTTTTGCTACAGTAGAACTCTGCTGCCAGAAAGGGGAGCTTTGTCCCAAATCACTGGGGTTTTCACAGCTTCTGGAGCTATTAGTTGGGTGCCCTCTCTGAAGCCTTCACATGCTGTGGCAAACTGGTCACACATCCCAGGACCTCCACCCTAGACAGCAATCCAGATTCAGTGATTACCCCTCAGACTGGTTGCTTGGTCCCCCTACAATCTGCACAGTAGGAGCTCTGAAGCAGCCAAGTGGCAGGTGGCTATAGGGCCGCGGCTCCTCAGCAGCTTCTCACCCCAGGGGCAAACGCTGGACCACACTCCCAAATTCCCTGTTCCTGCAAAGTCTACACTGATCTCTCACTTTGTCTTTGGCATCCATGGTTTGATAATTTTGGAAATAGCCACAGCTGCTAGTGATCTGAAGTCCCTCCAGACAGCAGATGGTCAGGCCACCCTGAAGCTAATACCTCTGGCTCATGCAGGGCTATGCTCAGCTCTCAGAGCACTGTGCTGGCCCTTTTTTGCTGGCCTGCTGGGCTGTCTTCAGCGGGAAGTTAGCTTGTCTCTGTCATTTTGTGGGTTCTGTAGCTCCAAAGTTTGTCTAGAGTCATTTTTTACATGAATTGGAGGAGGTGGAACCTGGAGCCCCGCGGAAGTCCTGTTTCTACTCTGCCATCTTGACTCTGCTCCCTTCCCCCAGCCAAGGAAGCTTTTGCATAAGGAGATGGCACCTGACTTTTGTTGGAATGTTCACAGAGGTTGGAGCATAGGTTCCCAAAGGGGGCAATACTTCCCCCTGCTCCCTGGGGAGCGCTGGAATGATGGGGAAAGGGTGTTGAATAAAAGTAAGGGGGAAATGGAAGCATAAGTAAAGAAGAGATGAAAAATTTTTTTCCATTTCTTTTTAATTAATTAATTTATTTTTAGTTTACAACATTTCAGTTCCACAAGCATTTGAGTGCCAAATTTTCTCCCCCTTCTCCTTCCTCATCCCCAAGATGGCATGAAATCTGATATAGGTTCTACATATACATTCACATTAAATATATTTTCACATTAATCACATTTCCAAGAAGAATTATAAGCAGTAGAATGAACTGCAAGAAAGAAGAAACAAAACAAAAAAGAAAGAGAGCAAATAGTATACTTAGATCTTCATTCAAACTCCATAACTCTTCTCTGGATGTGAATAATGTTTTCCATCATGAGCCTTTTGGATTTGTCTTAGGACCTTGTATTGTTGAAAAGAACCAAGTCTATCAAAGTTAGTCATCACACAATGTGGCTGTAACTGTGTACAATGTTCTCCTGGTTCTGCTCCACGCACTCAGTATCAATTCATATAAGTCTTTCCAGGTTCTTCCGAAGTCCATCTGCTCCTCATTTCTTATAGCACAATAGTATTCCATTACATCCATATACCACAACTTGTTCAACCATTCCCCAATTGATGGGCATCCCTTCAATTTCCAATTCTTTGCACCACAAAAAAGTGCTGTTATAAATATTTTTTGTATATGTGGGTCCTTTTCCCATTTGTAAGATCTCTTTGTGATATAGCCTTAGAAGTGGTATTGCTGGGTCAAAGGGTATGCACATTTTTATAGCCCTTTGGGCATAGTTTCAAATTGCTCTCCAAAATGGTTGGCTCAGTTCACAACTCTACCAACAATGCATTAGTTTTTCAATTTTCCCACATCTTCTCCAGCATTTATAATTTTCTTGTTTTGTCATGTTAGCTAATCTTACAAGTGTGATGAGTTGTTTTGATTTGCATTTCTCTAATCAATAGTGATGTAGAGCATTATTTCATATCACTATAGATATCTTTAATTTCGTCCTCTGAAAACTGCCTGTTCATATCCTTTAATCATTTGTTAATTGGGGAATGACTTGTATTCTTATGAATTTGACTCAGTTGCCTGTGTATTTTAGAAATTAGGCCTTTATCAGAGACACTGGTTATAAAATTTCTGTCCCAGTTTTCTGTTTCCTTCCTAATCTTGGCTGCATTGGCTTTGTTTGTACAAAAACTTTTCAATTTAATGTAATCAAAATTATCTGTTTTGCATTTCATAAT
>NW_027187259.1:3665415-3717309 GCF_028583685.1 Petaurus breviceps papuanus | reverse complement strand
CTCTCTCTCTCTCTCTCTCTCTCTCTCTCTTTCTCTCTCTCTCTCTTGTTTGGTCATGGATTCTTCCATTCTCCATATAAGAAAAATTTGAAAAACCATTCATACATGTTTCATCTATTGTGTAACAGAGTTAAAGTCATAGTGATTACATTATTTTCCAAAGAAACACACAAAATGCAAGTTATAACTGATGAGTGGTCCAAGTCTTAACAAGACTTAATAGGTCTTAACAAGCAGGTGTTGGACAGGCAAGCATGTTGCATGTTGTTGAGAAGTCCAGCTTGCATTGGCAGGAATATGTGCATGTAATAATTTGTTTACAATACAACACTGTATGGTTACATGATACAATATTTGATTGTCAAAATTTCGTCACAGGAAAAAAACCACAAAATTACAATAAATTGTCAAATTTAAGATGTGTCCATTTAAAAAAAATTCTTATACCAAATTTTACCAAAAACCATTAAAGGGTTAAAGATTTCCAGGGGGTCACTGAGTAATTTTCTTTTTTTGAAAAGGGGATGGTAGGCCAAATAAGTTTGGGAATCTCTGTTGGAGGGACCAAAAAGCTCAGAACAAATACAAGTCAAATGTTCCCAATATTTGCTTGGGTGGGGAGGAGACAAATGCAGTCAAAGAAATTAGTGTTAGAAAGAGATCTTCCAAATTAAATATAGTCCATGTGAACCCAAAGCTATGGTTTTGAATCCTAGGTTTTCTTTATAAGGAACTAAATCTAGTCCCATCACTAACATTTATTACAGAATTGCAGAGTTATCAAGTGTCAGAACTAAAAGGGACCTCAAAAGCCATCTCATACAATCTTCTCATTTTGCACTTCTGACTGTAGAGTCCTAATGTTTTTCCCACTATGCCAGGAATTGAGTTGAATCCACTTTCTTTTGTTGTTGTTCAGTCATTTCAGTCATGTTGGACTCTTCATGACCTCATTTGTGGTTTTCTTGGCAAAGATACTGGAGTGGTTTGACATTTTCTTCTCCAACTTATTTTACATATGAGGAAACTGAGGCAAACAGAGTTAAGTTACTTGCCCAGGGTCACAGGGATAGTAAGTGTCTGAGGCCAGATTGGAACTCAGGAAGAAGAGTCTTTTTGACTCCAAGTCCCCTAGCTTCCCACTTACTTTACAGAGGAGAAGAGTAAATCCCAGAGGGGGTGATTTGTTCAAGGATTAGAGAAGAGAGGGAAATGAATATGCATTTCTATAGTGCCTCATATGTGTCAGGTACTGTGCTAAGTGCTTGGCAGTTATTATCCCATTTGATATTCATAACAACCCTACCGGATTTGGGTGTTGTAATTATGCCTATTTTATAGTTGAGGAAACAGAGGTTAAGTGACTTGCCCCGGGCTCATAGAGCTAGTAAGTGCATGAAGCTATATTTGAACTCAAGTCTTACTGACTCCATCCTCAACACTCTGATGCATATGTTATATAGCAAGTTGGTGGCCCAACTGAGACTTGCCCTTGGGGATCCTGATTCTGTGTTCATTGTTATTTCTACTAGACCACATAGATCCATGATCACTGTCATTAGAGATTTCAGTTGCTTGTCACTCAGTCTGATGGACATGGAAAAATCCTACCTATTGCTTGTAACGAAGTTGCAAATGATTGATCCAGTGATCTTATTGATCCCAGGGAGAAATTTGCAACTAAAAAGTTCCCAAGTCCAACCAGTCTATCTTTTGGATGATACCTCACTACATTCTATTAATTAAATTGACATAGAAGGAATTCTCCAAAGGGACATTTGCAAACTATGCTTTTGGATGACCTCTTAAAGAGTACAATGTTTCCTTATAAGGAGCATGAGACATATGCCCTCAATCGTGGGCTTTGGCAGTGAAAATGTTCTCCACTCAGTCCATGGCATACCATAATACTGCTGCACTTAATTTTTTTTTCTTTTGGCATGGTGACATTTATGCAGATCTTTCCAGTTCTTTACTGAGGGAAGCTGTATAGAAGAGGCAGAAAATGAAAATTACATAAAGCAGTGGTTCTCAAAAGGGTCCAGGGACCCCTCAGGGTCTGTGAGGTCAGAACTATTTTCAAAATAATAGTCCTAATTTCTAATATGGTAAATATCAATCAATATAACCCATATAAACAGAAGCTCTTTGAAGTGAGTCAGTAATTTTTAAGAGTGGAAAGGGGTTTTGAGACAAAAAAAATTGAGAACCAATGATATTTTTAAAAATTGAAGTCATTAGAATGTGAAGCCTTTTTACCTGTTAAATACCTACATCAAAGGGGGGTGATGGGGTAGGGTTTAAATTCGCATTTTTACACTTTTAGAAACATTTTGTCCATTTGAGCATTTCTCTAGCACAAGGAAGAACTTGAAATCCCTTTTTACATTTCTAGAAAAAAAGTCTAGGAGAGGGTGGATGACAGATGGAATTTGAGGCCAGGTTCATTAACCTCTTCTTTTCTAAAATCCAAAAGGTCATGAAAGAACTACTCAGTCATAGTCCTTTCCTATACTCTCTCTGCTCTACAACCCCCAGAATTAGCACAACAGACCACTCCACAAGCAGATCCAATAGTAGCAGCAATGGTAAAGTGGTCACATTGGCTATTAAGCTTATAAAAGGGGTAGTTTTTAAATTTTGTTTTTATTTTAATTAACACACATTTATCTTCTCTCTGGACCACCCCTTCCCCTCAAGTAAAATAAGCAAACTCTTCTAAAAAGTATTCACAGCTGAGCAAAACAAATTCCCCTTATTCACCTTCTCCAAAAATGCATTTCTCATTGTACATCTTGGGTCCATTACCTCTCAGTCAGGAGAAGGATAGAATGCTTCATCATCATTCCTTTGGAGTCATGGTTAGCTATATTGCAATTCATTCATGTTCTAAAGGCTCTCAAAGTTTTTACAGTGTTTTTGGTATTATATAAATTGTTCTCTTTGTTCTTCATGTCTCATTCTGCATCAGTCCATATAAGTCTTCCCAGCTTTCTCCATAACTGTCCCTTTCCTGATTTCTTATGGCATAAAAATATTCCATTACATTCATATACAATAATTTGTTCAAGTATAGCCCAATTGATGGATGCCCTCTTAGTTTCTTATAAAGGGATAGTGAAGGGGAAGTTAGCCCACCTGACTTCAGGAAAAGGCAGTTGCTTTGCTAACCTTAGATGCTGAATCCAGTGGGACTCTAGTTTCAAATTGCCGGTGGATAAACATTGAACAGGGTGGAGGAAAGTCGTTCTGAGGATATAGGAAACAGTATTTGATTTACAAGATTCTCTGGGGAGAAAGACTTCTTTGGAACATTTGAAAGCAACCAAGGAGACTTGAAAAGTGAATATGCTTGCTTTGAAAGGAGAGAAAAAGAAATTCTAGATTTCTTATCAAATGTAAAGCTAATTCATGGGAAAAAATAATGCAGCTGTTTATGAGTTGGGTGCTTTTCAGGTCAATAAAGACTCTGTTAGACTTATACATTCTATTGGGGGAAAACATGTACATAGAAAATTAAATGCAAAACATATAGAAAATAATAATACCTCAGAGGACACTGCAGCTGAAAGATTGAAAATAATATTAAAATGAATTTCAAATATTCTTCCCTTCAGCATATTGAATATATTACTAAGATTTTGGAGAAAAAGTTTCCTTCCCTTGTATTATATTCTTTCTTCATGGACCTTCCTTGAGAATAATGAATAGCAGAAAATAAGACTGCCAAAGTCACTATGGCTGGGGCTCAGCATTAACACTATGTGTTCTTTGGTCAATTAATTTGCAGCTTCCTGGGACTGAGGACCTTTATCTGAAGTAATCTCTTTGGAATTTCTGCATGTGACCAGAAAGGCACATATTTTGTTTCATAATGTTCTTATTGAATCTTCCATGTGAGGAGATTAGGACAGCAAGTGGTAAATTGTAGGAACTGAGCAAACCACACTGACTCCATCTTGTGACTCAATTCTGGATCTAGCTCCCTTCTCTTTGTACTCAGATATGAGTCTTGTATGGATTCTGTATTATGAGAAAACTTGAGTCAGTTGTAGGGATTGGGAGAAAACTTTATTGACTCATTTGAACCTAGACCTGCATGGCTGGGAAGCTGGATCACCTCTACTTGCTGCTTAGAGCCCCTTAGTGAAGGATCTAGGTTATGCTGAACAGAAAGTCAATCATGTCCAAAGATTGATACAAGGAGTTTTCTGATTGTGTATCTCAAGCAACCCATATGTCTTATCTGAAGATACTATACTGATCAATCAGTTATTGTTTTCATTTTCCCTGTTTCCCGTGTTTACAGACACTTGGGGAAGTGGAACCCTTCTTTTTCTGAATTCAGGGAACTACACCTTTTTGATGTCCTCCTCCCAACTTGGAAAGACTCTAATCTTTCCTCCAACTAGAAATCAGATTACCTAGTGTTATATTGCTTTCTTTTAACTCATTGGTCTTATTTGCTTATTTTTAAGGTAGAAAAGTCTGCCTCCCCTTCTATTTATGGCCCAGGCCTAAGCTGAGGAGGTCTGGTTCCAGTTTATTGGGCAATTGCCATGCATTGCTTAATAAATCGATATGCTCAGAAGATCAAACCTTTGTTTCCTCAGTCATTTCACCTTTCATCCTCTAAACATAACACTCCCCTGCGGCTGTTTAAATAATTTCCTCATTTTATCTCCTACATATGCAGAGAAAGGAGCTTATGTAGCTAAGTGTATACCTGTGGGATAGAAGACACCAGACGTAAAGCTTAAGACGGTTCACACAAATGGAAAGGCTACTTCTGCAAGAATATACATTAGAAGCAAGGTGTGTGAGGATGTGTATGCTTTTAATCGATGAAGAGCATTTTCCTTGCTAAGTGAAGGCCAGATTGCCTAACCTAGCAAGTCACTGAAATTCTCCAGTATCATTGCTAAAGAACTAATACCAATTTTTCTTCAAAATTATGACACCCACTTCATTTGTTATACAGAATAAAACAAATGTTTTATTAGTTATTCATTTTGAATTTATATATGAAGTGGTTTATTATTATTTTTTATTTTGCTTTAATATCATTTAGGTCATTCAAAAGACATATAATACTTTTGATCCAATGGTCTTTTTCTCACTCCTCATCTTTCTTAACGTCTTCTCTCATCTGTAGGTTTTCATGACGCTGCTCCCTCATGGTTGTCTTCCTACTGTCTGACTATTCCTCTGTGTCCTTTTTTCTATCTTTATCCTAATCATTCTCACTACCTATGTTTTTCCCCCAAGTTTCTCTCCTAGGCCCTCTTCTCTACCTCTATACTCTTTCACTTGGTGATCTCATCACTTCCCATGGATTCAATGATCATTTATATCCAACTGTAATATAGCCTTCCTCTTTTTCCTGGCCTTCAAGATCCAGCTCAGATCCTATCTTTTGCAAGAAACTTTTCCCAATCTTTCCTTTCACAATCCCTGCCTTTGCTCTCGCCCCCCACTGATAGTGCCTTCCTGCTGAGATTACTTTCCATCCATACTTTCTACATCTTGTTTGATTGTAGCTATCTGCATGCTATCTCCCCTCTCTTACTCTGTGAGCTCCTTGAAAAGAATGGCTATTTTTATCTCTTTTTTATCCCTGTCACTCATCACAGTGTCTAGCACTAATAGACACTTAAAAAATGTTTATTGACTGACCGACTCACACTTGTTATATGCAAGATATTGTGTTTGTGTCATAGGGGATACAAAGTCAGGTCGCTGCCCTCAAGACACTTAGAGTCGATTTGTAGAGACTATACATAAAACCTTAAAGTTATGCTGCAAAACCAGATTTAAATAAGAGGTCAGTACATCAGTGTTACCTTTGTGATTAAATAGTATATAATTAATCATACCCAAAGGAGTAATACTGATAATATATTAGCATAGGAGTTCAAAAGAAGAAGAGGTCACCAGGAGCTTGTTTGAGTTAGGAAGGTTTCTTAGAGGAGGAATTTGAGCTGATTCTCCAGGAATAGGGCAGGATTGGAATGAATGGAAATAAACCTCCTTTCTCCTTCTACATTCTTTAAAAAAAAGCTTCCTGTTTTCTCTCCCTGCCTCTTGGGGGCATCTCAATAGAGCCTCAGATTTTCCAGTGATTCAAGAAGAGGAACTACAGAAAGAAGGGCTCCTGGTACCCTCCATTTTGTATTTAATTCTCCTTTTGTTGACTTTTTTAGGAGTGCTGTACCTCTAGTATCTGTGCTTCTTCATTTGCCCCTCAGGATGTTTGGGGGACTTCTGAGGCAAATGATTTCACTTTTATTCATGCCTCAGTGATCCTGATTGAAAAAAATGGGCAGTACCCGGAACCCTCAGGAATGTTAGGAGGATGTCTGTCTGCTCCTAAGGGAGCTAGATGCTATACAAGATGTCTAATGGATGACACATGGTCATTTCTTTGACTGTAGTTGACAGTACCCAGCTTGCCACTCATCTTGCATTTTCTCCCCATTTATTTTGAGCTGACTGGGCCAGATGCATATTATTCTCTTACTCTCTTCTCTTGATTCCAGATGCTGTTCACAAAGCTAGTAATATATAATGCCAGAATGCCTGCACTTGGATATTCGCATCATGGCAAGTGACACTTTAATTATGGCCGGTAAATGCGTTATGATTTGATCTGTGGGTATTTAATAACGTCTGCCATAGGAACCTTGTGAGTAGGTACTTTATGAATGTCTGTTGAATTTGTTGTTGAATTATTCAGATTTAATAGATGAAAAAATGAGGCTCAGATCTAAAGTGATATGCCAGGGGCGGCTAGGTGGTACAGTGAAAAGACCACCAGCCCTGGAGTCAGGAGGACCTGAGTTCAAATCCAGACTCAGACACTTAATACAAAAAACTAGCTGTGTGACCTTGGGCAAGTCACAACTCCAATTGCCCTCCCAAAAAAATTTTGAAAAAGAATTAAAAAATAAAATAAAGTGATATGCCTAGAATGGATCCAATTCAGTAAGCATTTATTAAGTACCTACTGTATTCAAGGTACTGTAGATACAAACAGAAAAAACAATCAGCCCCTGTCTGCAAGGAACTTCGATTTTCCTGGAGGCAGTGAGTAGGGAGACAATACATGCACACAGATCAGTAAATTGAGGAGGAAGAGGAGGTAATTCAGACAATGTGGGACAGTGGAAATGGGCTCTAGTCCTGGCTCAGTCAATATCCAGCTGTGTGACCTTGGACAAGTCCATTCTCTTCTGTGGGGCTCACTTTCTTTTATGAGGGGATTGGACTTGCTGATCTTCTTCCTAAGAAGGTCTGTTTTTCTCGTAACTGATGGTTGAGAAATTGTGAGATAGAATTGTGGAACTGCAGTTGTAATGAAAACACAGTATTGCAAAATGATGTTTTCCTATGAGACCCTAGACAGACGTCATGGCACATTCTTCCTTTCTGTTTCTCATTTGCATTTAACCATGTACTTAGAATATAGCCCAGAAAGAGAAATTTGGGTATCATTATTGGGCATAAAATATTAAATTGGCCGGCCAACATGATTCCCACCAAAATGCTTCTGTTAAGCAAGATTGAAAGATTTCCCTCCAGTTGTAGATGCCGTCCTTCTGTATTACTCACCTGTCTTGGAGGCCTCACACTTTCCTCTGGGTTTTGCAACTCTTCAGTGGGATGTTTTCCCTTGCAACAAAAACTTGGTTCCTGTTTTGTCCCCGTGAGCAAAGCAACAGCTCTGAATTTGTCATGTGACTGTCACTTGCCCAGTCTGGCAGTGGAATGTCCCTGGTACAGAGTTTGGCTTCCTCAGCTGGTGTGGCACTTGCTGTGGCCTGCATGCTCTCTGGTCAAAGACATTCTGGAACATCTCTTGCATAAGGCCGGGCTTCTCTAGGTTTGGTTTCACATTCTTTGTTCCAGCCAGCCTGGTTCATCAGCTGTTCCCTGAAGGTGTCCCAGCCCCTCCTTCCTCCTGGCATTTGTCTGGGCTTCCCTGTGGTGAGAGGCAGCATGGTGTAGTGACTGAGTCCTCTCCTTTGAAGCAGGCCCAGGCTGAATTCAGATCGGGCCTTGGACATTTGGTCTCTATGTGACCCTGGGCAAATCATATTCCCTTCTTGGACTTTAGTATCCTCCTTTGTAAAATGAAAAAGTTGGATTTGCCTTCCAAGGCCCAGGCCAGATCCTTCACACTTTGCCCACTGAAATCCTTTTCTCTTTTCCAAGTCCAGCTCAGTTATAACCTCAACAAAGTCCTCCCTGATCCCCCTGGGCAGAAAAGAACCATTTTGCTCAATTTTTGTAGAGCACTTGGTAGTCCTTCCCACTCCTCATCCCACCCTGACTTAAAGCACATATTTTAGTAGAGATCTCTTCTTCGTCCCAAAAGATGGCTTATGAAAAGCTTGCATTTGGCTCAAATTCAGTCACTCCCTTTCCTTTCAATTCCATGAAAGGCACCTAATGTGGAGCTGACTTAGGCCTTGGAGGACCTCGGTCCAAATTCTGGATCCGTCGTGTGCTACCTTAGTAACCTTGGGCCCAAAAGGAGAAGGTCCCCTCCCCACTCTGGGCCTAAGTTTCCTCATCTGTAAAATTGCAGTGGTCGAACTCGATGACCTCAGAGGTCCCTTCTAGCATCATTTCTGTGTCCTTATGTGCAAGGCCTTCTAGCCAGGGACGAGGAGGACAAAAACATGAATGAAGTGGTCCTTGCCCTCAGAGGTCTTTCATTCTGTTAGAAGTGCACAGAGCATGTATGCACAGAAGTTTGAACATAAGCAGGCACAAAATAACTGGAAGAGAGAGAGGGAGCATGAATCCAGGCTTTTCAGAGGAAGTGTCGCCTAAGCCAAGTCTTAAATAAGGCGCAAGTAAGAGGAAAAGGCTGAGAAGAGAGCATATCTCAGGAGTGGGGACAGCTTGGGCAGGAAACAGCAAGTGAGCCAGTTGGGTTGGAATGTAGGGTGCATGAACAAGGAGTAACTTAAGGAGAGCTGAGGCCCAGAGAGTGATGCCCTCAAATTGTGGGGCTGGAGAACACTTTTGAGAGGCCCTTGGACAGCAAGGAGGCCAAATTGGTCAATGCTGTTGACTGGAAGGTAAGATACTGAAGCAGAAGCTTAAATACTTCAGCCACAAAATGAGAAGATGGGACTCATTGGACCCTGATGTTGGGAAAGATTGAAGGCAAAAGAACAAGGGGATGACAGAGGATGAGATGGATGAATAGTGTCATAGAAGCAATGAACACAAGCTTGGGCAGGCTTTGGGAGGCAGTGGAAGACAGAAGGGCCTGGTGTGCTATGGTCCATTGGGTCACAAAGAGTCAGACCCAACTGAGCAACAGCAATAACATAACATAAGATTAGAAAAGTAGGCCATAGGTAGATGTGAAATGCCAAAATGGAAAACTAAGACACCATGCCTGGTGAGACATGCCCAGGAGGCTGAGGCTGGGGCATGGCTTAAGCTGCAGTGGGCTATACCAAGCAGGTGTCAGCACTAATTAGGCCTGGACGTGGTGAACCCCCAGGAGCAGAGGAGGCCCCTCCTTACCCCCTCTCAGGTTGGGTGAACAGGTCCAGGTCAGAAACATTAACTATTTACTATATGCCAGGTCAAAGTTCTTGTGAGGATCAGTAGGAGGATTGGCCTTGTGAACAGACCCAGCACTTCCAACCTGGGTGAGACAGGGAGACTGAGTCTTTAAGAAAAAAGAGTTTGGAACATTTTGAAATAACAATAGGAAAAAAAAGTTCCCCTCCAATCTGTGCTCAAATGGAGTGAGGAGTTGGAAGCAGTTTGCATGTTAAGCCATTACCATTTGACATGGTCTTAGGCCTGAGGTGATATTACAAGAGAAAGAAAGCTAGATTGCTGAGGCCTGCCAGCTATAGGCTAGAATGTTGCAAACATTTAGAAGGGTCGCCAGTCTATCCTGTGGTGTATGCATTTGTAAAATATATTTTAATAACAATGCGATTGATTTTATTTTAGTCATTTAAAAACATGAAGTTGAGAGAAGGGGTCTGTAGGTTTCACCAGACTGCCATGGGGTCCTCCACACAACAAAGGTTAAGACCCCCTGCCTCCAGGTTTATGTGGAGGAAGATTCATCCCCCTGTCCTAAACCGGTTCAACAGAGAAGATTAGGTCTTCATCTCCCTGTTCCCTTTCCATGGCTCCCATCGGTGAGAAACATATGCTCTTGGCATGGCACTTGCCCAGAGTAGAGGAACACTCTCTAATGAAGCCACACATCTCAGAGGAGTGAGTAAGAAGGTATAGGGGCTGGTCATGTAAACAGTTTGGCAATTCTTAGGTCAAGGATTTTGCATGAGGTCCAAGTTGCTTGAGTTTCAGAATGAAATTTGAAAAGGGGAGATTCCCCACTCAGGCTGCTGAGATAATCCCAGTTGGAGTCCTTTTCGGATCTTGGTGCAGTGGCTAGGGAATGATTGGTTGAGTTAACTTTTCAGGGCCTTCTAGTCATAAAGATACCAGCCATTTCCAATTTTCATATAGTTCAGAGAGTAAAATGGTGAAGCAGTGTTTTTCTTTAATCATCTTTACCATAGCTGGTTGAAGGCTATCTCTAGGCTGTGCCCAAAACATCTGGATTTATTTTTTTTTTTTTACCATTAGTAGTTGTCTTTTCTTCATAATTCCAAACATCTGACTCTTTGGGAATAACTTAAGGTTACACAAAATATTCAGTGGATTGGATGGTTTCTCACTTTGTATTAGAGGTTCTGGAATCCCCTTGATTCAAAGCCCAGTATGGATCACTGGAACAGAATAGTGTGTAGACCCAAACCACCATTCATTGTAGCCACATACCCATTAAGATTTAAGAAATGAATTGACCACCCATCTCTCTTGCCCTTAAAACTAAGCACAGAGCTCTGTTTGGCTTTCAGCTTGTGGGGGCTGTGATTTCAGGTATAGGGAAACCTTGGTGAGGAACCTCCTCTCCCATGGGTGATCAAAACCATGCTGTGCCCTCTAGTCAGAGAGGATTGCCAGAGGGCATCAAAAGCTGGGTCTTTTCCAGAGGCAGATAGTCAGGATTCATTCAGCACAAGTAGGCCTTGAACCCAGGCTTTCCTGACTCTGAAGCTGGATCTTTAAATGCCGGGCCACATAGCTTCTCTGCTTTTATTTTTTTTTTTTACACCTTTTCATTGATACTTTGTAAACTTATGGTTGTGTCTATTGAGACCCTTCACAGTGAATGGCCCTCCCTGCCTCAGCACAAAACACATTCTGGGAAAACAGTTAAGCAAAACTACCTAATGGAGTGATTGTGAGCCCTAGTACATGTAACTTTCAGCTTTTGTGCTTTAACTTATGGTTTGGTACCAACATTGTCTGTTTTATTTTACCGAGTTGCCTTTTATTAATGATGTAATCATTGACTATATGTAGTACGCAAATAGACCTGGGATCTCAGGTTGGTAAATTTGGGGGTTTCCTTCAGTGATTGGAGATCCCTTCCCCCTCATGCCTGCTCATATGGAGGGCCTCTTGTTCACTTTTCACAAGTTCCAGACAGGGGTCACCCCAGTGTGCTGGAGGCCCTTCTTGTTTTCTCTTAACATCGTGAAAGTACCAATGGAAGATTCCGACTCTGCCTGTCATCCCTCACTTACTCTCACCAAGACGACCAGCCCATTTTCTTTTCCTATCGTACCTGACCTTGATGACATCTTTTGTTCTTCTTTCAATTGCCTTGTTAGTTATATATTGCAGTCTGTTTGGACTCAGTATTGCCTTTCCATTGCTCGCTATATAATGTTTATTTTAAATTTTGCAGACTCTTGTATCCCATGTTTTATTGACACAAAGCAACCCTGGTAGAACATTGGTATGAAAAAGATCAGCTTTTGTTTCCAGGGGAAGCTCGAGATTGTTAAGGGAACTTTGCAATTTCTCAAAAGTGATCCAGCCTTCCCTCCTCCTCTTCAAATCTGAGCCCAACTCATTGTCCATTTGTATTTTCTGTTGCACATTATACATACTGATGGACAAGTTCTATAGGTTTTCTATTTAAATACATATTGTAATATGGGCACGAAGCATTCTTCATCTACTGGCTCTTTCCTGTGTGGATGGTCAGGCTGACTCTTTTGAGGGGCTTGGTGCATCCAGTACAAGGTCATGCGCAAATAAGGGCATCTGAAGGACCTCACCATCCACAGGGAATCTCTGTTCAACTTGAATTTTTTCAGGTAAAAAAGGATAAACTTATTTCATTTTTAAATTGTAACAACAAAAATAATGTGGTTCAACAACTCGAAATTTTTTTCCCCCAAATACTTTATTAATTTCTGGTTTACTTCATTTCTGCAATATTTGGGGTCACAAATTTTCTCCCCATTTTTCCCCTACCCACCTTCCCAAAATAGCGGTCCCCCATGATATCCCCTCTGCTTATTTCCCAATTACATGTAAAATAGTATTAATTATATATATATATATATATATATATATATATATATATATATATATTTTAACATTTGGTTTTAAAACTTTGAATTCCAGATTCATTCCCTTCCTCCCTTGTCACCCACCCTTATTGGGAAGATAGGTAATTCAATATAGGTTGTACATGTGTAGCTAATGCAAAACATTACCATAGTAGATAAATTGTAGAAGACTGATTATATTTCCCTCCCTCCTATCCCATCACCCACTTGATCTATTCTCTACTTTGGTCCTGTTCCTTTTTAAAAGTGTGTGCTTCCAACTTCCCTCCCCAACCCCCAGCCTTCTCTCCTTTCCATCATCCCCCCTCTCATCCCCTTCCCCCCCTACTCTCCTGTAGGGTGGGATACCCTATTTAGTATGTATGTCAATCCCTCCCTGAGCCAAATTCAAGGAGTATAAGGTTGACCCATTCCCTTATGCCTTCCTGTTCTTCGCCTCCATTGTACCCATTTTCCCTTGCCTCTTCTATATGAGATAGTTTGCCCCATTCTGTCTCTCCCCATCTCCTCTCATTATATTCCTCTCTCACCTCTTAATTTCACCTTTTAAGTATCATCCCTTCCTATTAGATTGGTCCTGTGCCTTCTATCTATGTATACCTGTAAACATATATATGTATATATATATATATATATATATATATATATATACACACATTCAGATATATAATCATGCACCTATATACCCTCCAATAAAGACTATGAATATGTGTGTGTATATTTCTATTCCCTTCAACTATTTTCATACTGAGAAAAGTTTCATCAGTTACAATTATTGTTTTTCCATGTAGGCATGTAAATAGTTCAACTTTGATAAGTTCCTTATGATTTTTTTTCCTGTTTACCTCCTCATGCTTCTCTTGCTTCTGTATCTGAATGTCAAATTTTCTATTCAGCTCTGGTTTTTTCTTCAAGAATACTTGAAAATCCTCTATTCCACTGAATGACCATATTTTCCCCTGAAACCTGATATTCAGTTTTGCTGGGTAGGTGATTCTTGGTTTTAATCCCAGCTCCTTTGACCTCTGGAATATCATATCCCAAGCCCTTTGATCCCTCAGTATAGAAGCTGCCAGATCCTGTGTTATCCTGATTGTGTTTCCACAATATTCAAATTGTTTCTTCCTGGCTGCTTGTAATATTCTCTCCTTGATCTGGGAATTCTGGCTATAATATTCCTAGGAGTTTTCTTTTTGGAATCCTTTTTCAGGAGGTGATTGGTGGATTCTTTCAACCTCTATTTTGCCTTCTGGTTCTAAAACATCAGGGCAGTTTTCCTTGAGAATTTCTTGGAGGATGATTTCTAGCTTCTTTCTTTGGCTTTCATCATGGCTTTCAGGTAGTCCAATACTTTTAAAATTATCTCTTCTGGATCTATTTTCCAGGTCAGTGGTTTTCCCCACAAGATATTTCACATTGCCTTCTATTTTTTCATTTGTTTGGATCTGTTTGACAGCATCTTGATTTCTCATCAATTAACTACCTTCCCTTCGATCCATTCTAAATCTGAGGGAATGATTCTCCTCATTGAGCTTTTGAGATTTTTTTTCCATCTGGCAAATTCAGCTTTTTAAGGCATTCTCCTCCTCATTGCCTTTTTGAGACTCTTTTGCCATTTCAGTTAGTCTGTTTTTTAAGGTGTTATTTTTCTCAGTCAGGCTGTTGACTCTCATTTCATAATTTTCTTGCATTGTTCTCATTTCTCTTCCTGATTTTTCCTCCACTTCTCTTATCTGCTTCTTAAGGTCTTCTATGGCCTGTAACTAGCTCGTATTTTTCTTGGAAGCTTTTAGTGCAGGAGTTCTGACTTCTCTGTCTTCCTCCTGTTCCATGCTTTGATCCTTTTTGTTCCCAAAATAGGAGTCTAATGTTGGATTCTTCTGTCTGCTTTGCTTCCTTTGCCTGGTCATGTTGCCACTCAAGTGCTTGACTTTTGGGCTTTTTGTGACAGTAGGACTCTGCCTCCAGACAGGAGAGCTTCCTTCCCATATGCTGGGGTTTTCTCAGCTGCCAGAGGTATTAGTTGGGTGCCCTCTCTGAAGCCTCCACACACTCTGGCAAGCTGGTCACACACCCCAGGACCTCCAACCTAGACCATAATCCAGATCCAAGCAGGTTAAAGCAAGAACGATTACCCCTCACACTGTTTGCTTTGTCCCCCTACAGTCTGAAGGCCAGGAGCTGAAGCGGCCACATGGAACCGGCTTTGCCAAGGCCTCTCATCAGCTTCTTGCTCTGGGGGCAAAAAAAAAAGCTGATTCCTGACGGCCTGCTGGGCTGTCCTCAGCAGGAGGTTAGCTTCTCTGTGTCATTTTGTGGGTTCTGTAGCTCCAATGTTTGTTCATAGACTCCTTTTACATGAATTGGGGAAGGTGGAATCTGGAACCACGTGGAGGTCCTGTTTCTACTCCACCATCTTCTCAACTTGAATTCTTTGCCACATCTCTTTCATCACAGTGGTAATTGTTTTAGCAAGTTTACATCTCTCATTGTTTTTCTTTGCCTGATGTCTGTAAGCAATCAGTCTTTAAGTAGTGTTATCTCTGTTTTGTCTTTCAAGGAATATTGACAGATTTTGCTGTATGGATGGGAGACAACTTATTAGAAAAGGATCTGTAAGGTGGCATCTTATTTTTACTAAATCCAATTTCTGGTTGATTATGAAAAAGCATAAACAAAATGGATGTTTTTATTCTCTGTAACTTTTGATTAAAAAGTGGTGAAGAAGTCCATTGTTGAATACTTCTGGTAACAACTTGCATGTTCTCTACAAATACCCTTACTCAGGATGCCATCAATTCATGTTCAGGTGGTTTGCATTCAGATTTTGCATAGGTGAGAGCCTAGGCATATTGATAGGTGATTATTGATGCTTCCTCACTTGCAATTTTTTGGTATTTATAAGGTTAGAGATTTTTTTTTGCCATGCCTTTGCTTTCATAACTGTGTCATGCAAGTCTTCCCCCATTTCAATGAATTCTTCCTATTTCTCATTCCTTCAACTTTTAAAAACTTCCTTAACAGATGTGTAATGTCATTAATGTGGCTTTTCCATCTGTCAATACTGATCGCAACTCATTCAAACCTTCTCATTCTGGATGATTCTTGACCATGCTCATCCATTAATGCTCCCTAAAGGACCCACTCACCAAGCTGAGAGTCTCCCTCCAGGTGCTCTTATAGCTCAAGGATACTGATGGGGCACTTACACACACCTGTAATGATATTCCTTATGCCATTTCTTGAACAAAACTCATTATTGGAAGTATACTGAAGTGTGCTAACACCCACCGTGCATCTCTCTGGGTCACCCACAACTCTGTAGAGAGTGTAGTGTTATAAGATTTACAACCATGGAGCTTTGCTGGGAAAACATTTACATTACAAAAATGGGTCTCTGCACAGGGGAACAGCTTGGGATCATTAAAAGAAAGGTCCATACAGTTTCCCAAATGCAACTCAGCCCACTTTTTTCTTCCTATTCTGGGCCCAATTCACTGTCCATCTGTAGTGCCTGTCCTAAATATATGTACTTACATAATACCTCAATGAATACTCCATCCAACTGTGTGTGTCAGGGTGGACTAGAAGCATTTTTTCCTGCATAAATTGTTAGGGCGATCTCTTTTGAATAACTGTGGGTTGTATTATGGTGGCCTTGGAATGTTATGGAACCTGATAAGCATTTATTAGGCATGTACTATATTGTACTAAGAATTCTACACATATTATCTGATTTCATCTTCACAAAAATATTAGGATATAAGTGCTGTTATTATTGCCATTTCACAGGTGAGAAAACGGAGGCAATCAGAAGTGAGGTGACTTGCCAAGGGTCACACAGGTAGTGTCTGTGGCCCTATCTGAACTCATATCTTCCTGATTCCAGGCCCAGAATTCTATCCCCTGTACCATCTAGCTGTCTCTCACTGTTTTTACATTTCATTTGACCTTGATGATTCAGAGGGTTATTGAAGGGAGTTATCTCTATGGTTGCATTGGTCAAGGAATCACCAACAGGCTTCTCAGCCAGTTGAACTAGCCTAGGGCCAGAGCCTTGATCCCTGATCCTCCCTTCACCCCCCAAAAAAAATATCTCTGGCTCTCTTTTTATCCCTTTCCAAACCTTCACAACATGTTTCCTATACTTCCCATTTTCTCCTCTGATGCTGGCCACCACCTTAGTTGGTGCAGACTCTCATCCCCTTTGGCCTGACTATTGCAACAGTCTGCTGATGAGTCAGCCTGCTCTAAGTCTCTCCCCATTCTATTCTATCCTCCATTCAGCCATCAAACACAAATCTGAAAAATATCATCCCTCCCACCCTGTCAGTAAGCTACAGTGGATCCCTATTACCTGTAGAATGAAATTGAGAATATTCTGTTTGGCTTTTAAAGTCCTTCATAACTGGGCCCCTCCCTCCCTTTGGAGTCTTCTTATACTTTCATCCCCTCCATGTACTTGACAATTCAGTGTCCTTGCCATTCCTCACACACACCACTCTTTTGGCTGGCTCCATTCCTTTTCCCTGCTTGCCTCCCATCCTTGGAATGCTTTTCCTCCTTACCTCAGATTACTGGCTTCCCTGGCTATCCTCATGGCTCAGCTCAAACAGCTTCCCTTTCACAAGGCCTTGGTCTGTTCTCCCAGCCCTCACCCCCCTGCACTGCCAGCACCTACACATGGAGGGTACCTTTCATCCACTTTGTATGTATGGAGTTGTTGGCTTTTTGTCCTCTCCATTTGAACATGAACTACTTGAGGGTAGAGACTATGGCTTTTCCTTTCTTTCTATCTCCAGTGCTTAGTACTGTGCCTGACACATAATAAATGCTTAAGAGATGCATGCTCATTGACTTACTCAACCCTGAATTACGCCCAACATGCCTTCTCCTCTTCTCTCCACTACACTCTGCTGCTAGACCAGACCTTTGCGTTCTCTCATTTAAGCCTGGCCTTCAAGCTGCAAATTAAATTTTACTCTTTTTTTGTTGATTCTATCATGCTTACCCAGAATCTGATCCAATTTTCTCTCCTCCTCAAGGTCCCTACAATATTGTTCTGCGTACCCTTTCGGCAGAGGATCTCCCTTCATACTTTACTAGGCAAATTGAAGCTATGCATGTGAAACTTTTTCTTCTCCCTGTTATTAACCCTTAAATCCTTTCACCACCATCCTTTGTTCTCACCTCTTTTGCTCCAGTCTCTGAAGACATGGCCCTTTTTATCTTTACCTTTAATTCTATACCCTCCTGTTTCCTCCTAGAACTTGTCCCTGTTACCATCCCTTCTTTTCCTAATTTTCAAAATTTCCTTTTTTCCTGACTCCTTCCCTCCTGCCCGACTCTCCCCCCATACTTAGAAAAAAACTTTCAGTTGACCTTACCATACCTGCAAGCTATCATCCCATTCGTTTCCTGACTTTCATTGCCAAACTCCTTGAAGAAGTAGTCTATGCATCCAGCCTTAGTCTGGCTCATGAGCTCATCCAATTGTACATCACAAGCCCCTGCATGGATTTCTCCAAATGGATACCCTATAGTAATCTCAAACTCAGCATTTCCAGAGCAGAACTTATCTTAACTCCAGTACTCATCCCTTTTTCAAATGTGCTTATTTCCTTTGAGGGTATCTCCATCCTTCCAGTCACTCAGGTTCCAAACCTTGAAGTCATTGTCATTCTTTAATCTCACTCTCACCAAAACTGTATCAAATTTATCTGGACCTTGGGTTGGATCCAGAGGAATGGTCACCCAGGACAGCTAGGCTTCTTATCTGAAGGGGAGGGGGTGACTACAAGGTATAACTGTTGGGAACCCAATGGGGCCAGACTTTTCCTCTGAGTGGAGGAAACTCAATTTTATTGTTTTCCTTTTTATTCACTTGATTGTCTTTGGGTTGGAGCAAGCTTTTGTGAGTATTAAGACAAATAGTAGCTTAGTGAATTTGCAATAAATGCAATCTTCAGGCCCATCAGCTACAATAGGCCTGTATACTCTCGGAAGAATGTGAATTTCTGAATTTCTTAAGAGCTATGCTATAGATTTTACCAAGACCCTCTAGTTAAAGGCACGTGGGAAAAAGAAATAGTGGAAAGGACAATGCTTGAAACTCCCCAAGTCACTAGAGAGCTATCTGTTTAATTACTTTATTGTCTAGCCCAAATCTTTTCACCTCCTCCACAAGATTTGCATGAGAGATCTTATCAAATGCTTTGCTCTACTCTCAATAAACTGTATCAAAAGAAGCTCAGTAGGATGTCTTATTTCCTTTCTCTCTCTTTTAAGAAACACTTTATGTCGCATATTAATGATTTTTCCTTTAAGTGTGTGATAGAATTTCCTTGTAAATCCATCTAGACACAGAATTTGCTTCTGGGATAGGGTTGTTTAGATTCTCTATTTTCTGTTATATTAATTATGGTATTATATATCTCTATTCGTGTATTTATCCATTTGATTTCTATTTAAATTTTGTTGACAACTAATTGAGTTTAGTAGTTTCAGAAAATTTCCTTTATTTTTCTCTTCATTTGTTGTGAGTTCCCATTTTTCATTTTTGATCTTGGTAATTTGGTTTCTCTCTCTCTTTCTCTCTCATCAGATTAGTTAATGCTTTATTGATTTTCTTTCTCTTTTAAAAAATAGCTGTTTTGTTTATAAATTCAGTAGTCTTTCTGGTTTCAATTTTGTTTATCTCTAAATTTTTACTTTTGTATTTGGTTTGGATTGGTAATTTGTTGGTCACCTAGGGTTCTTTTTTTAAAATTAAAGCACAGTATGTAGAGCACTGAATTTGGAGTCAGAAAGGTCCGGATTGGAATCTTACCTCCAATACTTGTGAACATGAACTGGTCATTTCACCTCTCTGGGGTAGTTTCTCCATGGGAATGATAATGCCTCCATCACAGAGCTATGTCATGCCCTCAGATGAATTTATCAAGTGTTTTGTGAACCTTTGAGTATTAGCCAAATGACATCTATTTTATACTATGTATACTACTGTAATTTCTCATCAAACAATCTTTTTGCACAAATGCTAAGCTGACTGACAAACCAACCATGTCTAATGGCATATGGCATGGTGCCCACCTGCAGTCCCCCATCTCTCTACCAGGAGGAAAGAAGTGTGCTGCTTCATCTTCTGTTCTCCGAGACCGAGATAGGTCAGTGAAATCAACGTGAGTTTTACTTTTAGTTTTTTTTTCCTTTGTTATTCTACTTATTGTGAAGATTGCTTGCTTCAAATGAAATAATATTTGTAAAGTCCTTCCCAAGATGCCTAGAGCAGAGGTGGGGAACCTGTGGTCTAAGTCCTTGGGTGGCTTTTTGACTGAGTCCAGGTTTTGCAGAACAAATCCTTTTATTAGGGGGATTTGTTTGGATTCAGTCAAAGGGCCAGGCTTGAGGATCTAGAGGGCCACAAATGGCCTCAAGGCTGCAGGTTCCCCACCCCTGCTAGGGCTTAGTAGGTACTACATAAATGCTTATTCCCTTCTTTCCCCATCTCTCAATATCTCTATGTCATTTCATTTGAGACTTTTTGTGAATTCCTCATATTCTTTGTTTCTTACAGGACAATGGTTATTTAATTATGTTTATATGCCTTTACTCACTAAATCAATCAACTGGCAAGCATTTATTAAGTACCTACTATGTGCCAAGCACTGAAATAATTTTTTTTACCTCCAGGTGGTTGAGAAAACCATCAAAATTGATGCCCCTGCTTCCTTTCTTCTTAACTATAGTCTGGCTTCCAAGCTCATTGTTCCAACATCATTTTGTTCAACTGAAACTGCTAATTATTTCTTAACTGCCAAATCTAATGACTTTTTCTCCATCCTCATACTTCTTGACTTCTCTACAGCCTTTGACGCTGTTGATCACCCTGTTCTCCCTGACATTATTTGCTCTCTAGATGTTTCATGACATTGTCATCTCATGCTTTTCCTCGTTTGACCTCCTCACACTCACTGGCTAGATCTTCATCCAGGTCACATCCATTAAACTGTGAGTGTCCCCCAGGAGGCTCTCCTTAGTCCTCTTCTCCTCTCAGTCTGTCCTCATGGTGACCTCATCAGTTCTCATTATTTCAGCTATCATCTCCCATGATAATGACTCTCAGACTCATTTATACAGCCCCAACCTCTCTCTTGACCTGCACTCCCGCATCACCAACTGCATTTTTAGACATCTCAGACTGGATTGCTATAGGCAACTAAAATTCAACAAGATTAAAAATGAGTCAATATCTCTCCCCCTGAAATCCTCCACTCTTCCCAATTTCCCAGTTCTTCTTGAGGGTTCCACCATCCTTCCAGTCACACAAGCTTGTAACCTGGGTGCCACCCTTGACTCCTTGCCTGCACTTGCCCAAGATATCTATTGGCAAGTCTTACTGTTTCTATTTTCACTCCTTCTCTTGTAAAATTTCCCTTCTCTCCATTTACCCAGGCACCATGCTCATACAGGCATTCATTACATTATGCCTGAACTACTGCAATACCCTTCAGACTGGTCTCTTTCCCTCAAATATCTCCCCACTTCAGTTCATCTTCTACTCAAAGTAAAGGTGTGAGAGTTCTGGAAATGGAGGGCCCGTCAGTAAAAGGCACATAGTTGGCAAATGAACTGTTGTCTTTGAGGAACATCAAAGATACCAGCATTATTTGGATCATAAAATATATGGAGGGAAATAAGATGCAAAAGAATGGAAAGGTAGAAAGGGGGCAGTTTATGAAGGTATTTAAAAGCCAAATAGAAGGTTGTGTTTGAACCTGGAGGAGTTTATTGTTTGGAGGCAGGAGGTAACTTGGTCAGATCTGTACTTTAGGAAGATCACTTTGATAGCTGAGTGAAAGATAAACTGTAGTGGGGAGAGATTTGAGGCAAGCAGACCAATAAGCATAGTGTGGCAGTAGTGATAAGGGCCTGTACCAGGATGGTAGCAGTGTCAGAAGAGAAGTGAGGGAATATATAAGACATGTTATGAAGGTCAAAACAATAGGGATTGGCAACAGATTAGATATGAAGGGTGGGAGAGAGTGAGAGGCAGCTAGGTGGCACAGTGGATAAAGTGCGGGGTCTAGAGTCAGGAAGACCTGAGTTCAAATCTGGCCTCAGACACTTATTGTCTAGGTGACTCTGTTTAACCCTTAACTCAGTTTCCTCTTCCATAAAATGAGGTGGAGAAAACCCCAAATGGGGTCCTGAAGAATAGGACATGACGGAAATGACTGTACAACAACAGTTAATGAAGAGTCAAGAGTGGCACCTAGGTTTTGAGCCTGGGTGATTGAGAGGGTGATGGTGCCCTCATCAGGATTAAGGGAGTTTGGAAAAGGGGAGACTTTGGGGGAGGAAGATCATGAGTTCAGTTTTAGACATGTTGAGTTTAAGCTATATGCAGTACATCCAGGTGGAGATGCAAGACCTAGATGTTAAGAGGAAAGTCCGGGCAGAGTAAATAGATCTGGGAATCATTTACATAGAGATGGAAATTTAATTCATGAAATCTGATGAGACTGCCCAGTATAATAGTATAGAGGGAAAAGTAAAAAGGGCCCAGGGCAGAGCCTTTAGTAGGAATGACCTGAATAAAGATTTCAACAAAGGAGAGGGAAAGGTGATAAGACTCCTCCTCCTCCTGCTACTCCCACCACCTGTCTAGCAAGCATTTATATAGTACTTTAAAGTTCACAAACTGCTTTACAAATATTTAATTTTATCCTCAGAACTCTGGGATGTAGGTGTTATCATTATCCCCATTTTCTGAAGGAGGTGGAGCTTAAGTCCAGGGTCATACTGCCAGGAGAACCAGGAGAGAGTAATGTCATGAGCATGCAGCGAAGAGGTAGTATCCAGAACAAGAGTGTGATTGCTATTGTCAAAGGTTGTAGAGTGCTCAAGGCTATTGCAAAGACCATTAGATCTGGCAATGGAGACATGGGTATGGATAGATCAACATGTACATAAGCAGAGTTTGTATGGTAGAGAGAAGGGGAGATGATTAAGGGGACAATGTTTGGAGAAGGTGGGATTGAGGACACGGTGGTTGGTCTTGGCAAAGACAAAGATCACCTCTTGGTCAAAGACTGGAAGAAAGAGATTGAGCGATGATATCAAAGAAAGCTGAGATAAAAAGAATGGCTTCAGTTTTCTTAGTAAAGTAAGAGGAGAGACCTTCAGCTGAGGTGATGGGGGAAGAAAAAAGGGAGAAGGCTAGAGTAGAGAAAAGAATGTTTGCAACAATTTTTTTTTGTAGTAAAATAGGGAATCAATTAGAGAGGAGCAGAAGGATTGCCTTGATGCTTTGAATGCCCTATTGAGATTAGATAATATAAAAATGGAATGTGCCCAGTCATCTTGGTTACATGGCTTCCTCCAGTTTCTTTCAGCAATACCTGAGGAATAGAGATGGCGAGTAGTAGGACTAATCTAGGGTTTGGGTTTGAAAATGATGAACAGCTAGGGACAAGGCAGCAAGAGACCTAAAAGTAGGGGACAACATGGGACTGAACTGGTTTATAGGGTCAAGATTGGGAAAGAAAGCAAAGTCAGAGCAGGGGTGATGGCCTGAGAAAGCAATGAAGGGTGGAAGTCATGATAAGGGTGAAAAAGCATAAAGGATTATGGAATCGTTGTTATTGTTTGTCCTTGGTTCTAGAAGACCATGACATCAGGAAGGTAATGCCCTGCCACGAAAGTGAATTGGATTTAAGTGAGAGAGGACTATGCAAAGTCACCAGCCTCACTTTCTCCTCTTCAGCCATCTGGATCCAGTGGCAAGAAGTAGATCAGGAGGACTGGAGATGGCCCTGGGTGGAATGATAGAAAGTTCTGAATATCGGAATGTCAGTTTTTAGTTAAGGAAATGGTAGATTTATGGGTAATGGTGAAATACAGGATATGATTAGTCATATATTACTGAAGTAGAGATCATGGATTTGAGGAGATTAAGGATCCAGTAGGGTAGGGAGTGTCTACAAGAATGTTGGAGTATCTTATTAAAAAGGTAGGAGTAGAGGAGAAGACAGTGAGCCAAGTAAGGAACTCCTTGAGGAAGGAAAGAGAATGACCTGGGGGCCAAAAGGCAACAGTCATTATGAGCTGTATGGAGTAGAAATTTTCTGTAGAGTTGTGATAGTAATGGCAATTGAAGATTCCCCTGTATTGGCTTGGTTTTCAAATTGATTGTGTTAAAACCCAGAGCTTGTTAATCCCACCTGTGGGATGGACTTGATGTGAAAAGAGAGTCCTGAACTGGGAGGAGCTGGTGACATAGATTTGGAGAGACAAGAGAGAGGCAGAAGACCTTTTTGGAAGCAGCACCTCATGGAGGCAGAGAGAGACTGAGAGAATTGCTGGGGGCCACTTTGAATCGCCCTGGACTTTTGAGACCTGTCCCTGGAGCTGCCAAGGACTGAGGAGACATGGCTGTTTTGCTGGTACTTTGTCTGTTTTGATGTTGTTTTGCCAGATTTGTCCACTGGTGAAAGACAGTCCTGTTGAAGAAGTCCTGGAACCTGGCTGTTGGCTAAGAAGCCCTGAGACTGTCCTGCAGACAGAGAGTGAATACTGTCCACTGGTGACAGACAGTGCTGTTGTGGCAGGGGTCTGGGAACCTTTCTGTTGGGTCAGAGCTACTGAGACTGTCCTGCAGACAGAGAGTGAATACTGTCCACTGGTGAAGGACAGTGCTGTTGTTGCAGGGTTCTGGAGACTGTCCTGCAGACAGAGTGACTACTGTCCACTGGTGAAGCACAGTGCTGTTGTTGCAGGGGTCTCGGAACCTTTCTGTTGGTTCAGAAGCCCTGAAGAAGGATTTTCTTGTTGTATGTTTACAGAAATCCTGGGAGAGGGTTTTGCTAATGTTTTCAGGAGTTCTAGGACTGTTCTACAGACAGAGGATGAATTAATGAAGGGACTGGCAATGTATCTTGTGGCCTTGCTAAGCCTTGTCTCCCCAGGAACTAAGATTGCTGAGAACTTGCCTTGTGTCAAGATGAAGAAAAGACCTCCATTTGGGAATTAAGTGCTGTGCTTAAACTTGATGTAACTCTGGGGTAGATTCAATTGTGATCCAGGGGTGGGGAACTTTTGACCTTTTTGTGTTCTATGGTTGAGCAAATGAATGTACTTTACTTATGTTTGGAAACTAATCTCCAATTGAGAAGAGGGGTTTTGTGGTGGACTAAATGAAGGTACAGCCTAGGGGTGGAGTGGTATTTAGAACAGGGACTTTGTAATTGATTGAATGAATGGAAGGTCCTGGGGTGAGGTAGTACTTGGAGATTATTTAATCACACTTAGTAAATGCTGTATTTTGAATGATGTCATGTTTTGATCTTCTCTGTTCTTGGTTGGTCACTGAATAAAATGGAGAGCACCTATGCTGGTATTCTGAACCTTGGGAAGTTGCCTTTCCTTGACATGACATTACAAGAGTGAACTTCAAAGGAAGAGAGTCTAAAAGTAGCCATGGGAATCAGTATTCTGACTCCCACTCCAGCACTTTAATGTAGTTTCCTTGTTTACCTTTTTTTTTTTATTTTGAAATGTCTATCTTTACCGTTGTCTCATTTGAAACAGTCATATTATTTACTTTTAGATTTAGCTGAAGTATAATAAATTGTATTTTCTTCCTTCAACTCTATGTATGTCTTTCTGTTTTAAGTTTTTTTCTTGTATATTGTAAGCTGTTGTGCTGTGCTTCTAGTTGAGTTTAGCTTCTTAACATCGAAAGTTTTAATTGTTTTTCTTTTATGTGGTCTTCAAAAAATAAGGTATCACTAACAGCTAACTAACTAGCAGCTTGATTTGTTAGAAACTTCTCCCGGTTGCAGATACAGATACCCCCCCCCCCCCCCCACCATTTCCGTTGCCCCTGTGTAGACTAACATTTCTAAATACTTCCTCTTTCCCCACTCTTTTAGTTATACCATAATTTCTATAAAACATTTAAAATTAGTTTTATTGATGCCTTTATTTTTTATCAGTTAGTTCTGGATCTAATCCTCCCCTCTCATCCTAAATTGAACCCTCCCTTGAAACAAAGAAAAAGTCAAGGAAAAATAAAACACCTAGCGCAATTACCACATCTCTTAATATAGGCAATAATCTGGCCCAAGATTTCGTTCCCTCTGTGCTGAGAGGAGGGGAGGGGGGTCACTCTCTGTCCAGGACAGAGATTATTACAATTAATCAGAGTTGGACTTCTTTTTAGTATTCTTTGCATGTATCTTATCATTGTAATGATGTATGTACTTCTAGTTCTCCTTATTTCACTCTGCATTAGTTCTATAAATCTTTCCATGTTTCTCTCAATTCCTCATGTTTGTCATTTCTCTTCATATTCCATCATATTCATATAACCCGAATTGTTCAGTCCTTCCTCAACTGATGAGTACTCAATTTATTTCCAATTCTTCCTTACCACAAAGTATGCTGTTTTGTACCAGTGATTCTTAAGATCTAGGCCAGGGGTGGGGAACCTGTGATCCTCTGGGTCCTCAAGAATCCAAAATTCAGTCAAAGGGCTGCACTTGAGGATCTAGAGGGCCGCATATGGCCTTGAGACCACAGGTTTCCTACCCCTGGTCTGGGCCCAGGTGGAGGGTCAAGGCTCTCCAGCAGAATATCACCTGAATGCCAGGCTCTTTAAGTTCCAAGAGGCTTATTAACAGAATCTTGACTACCAGGTGATGAAGTACTTTGGCATGGTAACTCATTAAGCTGTCTGCTAGTTGGTAAAAGACTAGTGTTTTCTTTGAGTGATGTGAGCTCCTCCTCCAGGGAAATCATGGATTCTTGAAGGACTGAAGCCAAGGGAGTCAAGTTCAACTCCAAGAATGGATACTCTTGGAGACGTCTCTTCCTGAGCGGTGGAGCTGGGCACTAATCTGGTCTTCGTTATGACCTCTTAAACCACCAGAATTGGGGCCAAGTTAAAAAAAGGAGCGATGGTCTGAACACACAGGAAAATTCACAAAGATCAGAAGGGCCATTTCACTTGGGAAGTTTCTTCACTGGTTTTCCAGTTTGGCAGCTGTCCACATTTCCAAACATCATCTCACCCAAACTGTTGAAAGAAAGAAACCCTTTGATTTCTCCCCAGAGACTCTGAGGCTGGAAATGGATCCTTTATAGTCTCCGTTCCATTTCAAACAGGCTTTCTCCACCCCCACCCCCACCCCTTCACATTCTTGCTGGCAAAAAGATGTAATTTGTAAGTGGCTAATTAGACAAGTTCTATCATTTCAACTTGTCTTTTAATGTGGGAAAAAAGTTAACCAAATCTTTCCTCTGTATTACCAATTTTGAGAGATGAAATCTTGCATTTCTTGCATCATTAATAATGCAAATCAGTTTTGTTTGTGTTGTATATAAGTTTATTATTAGAAGTAAATATTTAATGCACAGATCAGAAAATCAAGCCTTATACCCCAAAAGTACATTTTCTAGCTTTGTGGAAGCTAATGTAAGAAAGATTCCGCATACTGTAATTTTTGTTTCTTTAACCTTTTGAGGTTTTTCTTCTCCATCACCAGAATACTTTGTAACTAGTCATTAAACAGTAATGTATTCCTCTACTCTTTACTCCACCTTTAGAGATGCCATTTGCATTAAATATTCTATAATTAACATTGCTAAGAAGAAGTAAATATGTATAAGTCAAGTCAGCAAGAGATTGAATTATAGCCTCTTTGTCTGTTTAACCACCTTTGAGTACCCATTCTTTTCTGAATATTGATTGATAACCTAGATTGTTATTTAGAATGCAGTGTGGGTGTTTATTGACTTGGCACCGTTTTCAGTACATTAAAATCTAATGCAAAATATTCAATTCTCCTTTGAAAATGAAAACTATTTTGAGGGGCAGCATGCTAAATGAGAAAAATCTCTTGGAGTCGAAAGTCCTAGCTCTGCCTTTAACTTTTCATGTGGCCTTGGGATACGTACCTTTTTGGACCTTGTCTCCCCCTCCCCCCCCGCCCCTGCCTTCTTTCCCCCAGAAAAGGGAGGAATTGGACAAGATACTCTTGAAAATCCCTCTGGCTCTAATTTTTAGACCCCATGAAATTGTTTCTATGTCATGGGGAACTGGGATATATTAATATATGTTGTCACAGTAAGTCAGACAGGAAGTACTATTTGGTATCTTGAGGAAATCAGTCTGTGGGCTGAGGCCATCAGGGTAGATTTCCTTCATGAAAGGATTTTTGAGTTATGAATTATGTTGACCTCCTCCTTCAACCTCTCTTTCTTTTTGCCATTTTATTACTGCAGGACAGAGGTGGTATGGGGGAGTATCTAGAAAGGTGGTTGGTCTGGAAGCCAGGAAGCCTTGGATTCAGGTCCTTCCATCCTGGCCCCAGTATCCTGGAGAACTCACTTAATCTCTCAGTGTTCTGGCAACGAAGACATTAACCTGGACTGGTCGAAGGAATTTCCTTTTCCAGAAGCTCCCTACACCAAAGAAATAATTAGCCCAGTCTCTCTAGCTGTCTGTAAAATGGTGCACATGGAACAGGAAAGGCGAACTTCCAAACAATCCCAAGCTACTTCTTGATAGCAGCCTTGCTATGAATATAGGGATGAGCTCGAAGAGGCAGGCCGAGTGAGGTGAAAAAGAGTGAGGAGGCCTGGGTTCCACCTCCAGCCCAGAGGCCTGACATGCACAAGAGCTGTGTGGCTTCAGGCCTAGTCCCTTCTCTTAGTGAAATGCTAGATCAGCAATCCCTCACAACCTGACCACCTTCTTTTTGGTTCAGGGATGCCATGCACATTCTCTCCAAGTCATAATTATCATCTCTATAACTGACATCAATCAATCACCCAGAATTTATTTAGTGCTTATGATGTGCTAGCAAAGATGAAAATGAAAACAGTCCTTACCATAGTGGGCCTTATAGTCTACTGGGCAGAAATAATGTATTGATATGGAAATATATATAAAATCAATCCTGGGGAGTTTGGGGAGGGTGCTGGTAGGTAGGAGAAGGAAAGGCCTTATTTAGAGGTGGTGTTTGAGCTGAGATTTGACAGAAACTAGGGTCCCTAAGAAGGAGAGTCAAGGAGAACATTCTAGGCATGAGAGACAGCCTTGCAAAGGCAGGTAGAGAGGAGATATAATGTGTGTGAGAATAATTACCAGCTGTGTGACCTTGGGCAAGTCACTTCATTTCTGTCTGCCTCAGTTTCTCAAGTGTAAAATGGGAATAATAATAGCTTCTGCCTCACAAAGTTTTTTTGAGGATCAAATGAGATAACATTTGTAAAGTACTTTGCAAACCTTAAATGCTAACTAGTATTGTGAGAAGGAAGAAGGCCACAGAATGTAGGAAGGGGAACGATGTGTAACAAGGCTGGAGAGGTGCCTGCTCCAAGCTAGGAGTGGACTCTGTGAAATACTTTCTGTTTATTATGTCCTTTGAGCTTCCTAACATTCCTGTGAGCTGGCTGTTCTTATCTCCCTTCTCTCCCTGGTACAGATGGCTCCAGGGAGTGATCTGTACATGCTCACACAGCCAGCTGGGAATTGTCTGAGGTAGGACTTGAATAGAGATCTTCCTGAGTCTAGATCTGGCACTCCATTGAAGCTATGGCTAAGTTGTTCAAAATGTGATTGAATTAGCCAGTCTTTGAGAAAAGAAGCAGAGATTTAGACAGATTTTAAGAACAAACATGCATTTTGAGAAAACATTGATCCAGATGATCTTGGGTACCCTTCTGAATTCTAGCATTCTCTGACTTATCAGGACAAAAGACGAGTTTGAAACTCTATGTGTATGTTGACCTTCAGAGCTCTTTGCCAACAATATAATCTCCCTATTTCCTCAGCATTGGAAACTCTTGAAGATCCTGTGGATACTGTTTGACTCAAGGCAGTAATGGAGTTCCCATTGGACCAAAAGGTAGAACTCTAGCCCTTGGCATCACTTACCAGTCCACATGACTCTCTTGATGAAAGGTCATTTATTTGTTAGGGTACCTGAATAGTTCGGGATATTAAAATATGCACTATTATTAGTGTTGCTTGGTAGTTCCAGCACTAAATTATCATTAGATTATGCAAATATGTAGGCCAAGAGAAGCAGGGCAGTAGGGCTACTTTGCCTGACAACAAATCTTCCCACCTCGGCTTTGTTTGCCTGGAAATTTCTGTCAAAAGCCTTCTTTGTGGTGGGTCTCACTCTTTCCACATTCCACAGAGAGACACTGCCAGAAAATGTCAAGGGACATAAATTTTCACTATTAGAGTTAATTATAGACTCATAGCTCTTAATCCATCAACACTCCTGAAAATCTAAGTAAGAGATGGTTTGATAAGCAGAATAGAGGGTCACAAGTTATAGCAAAAGAAAGAATAAGATAAATAATTGGAGAGGTCTACCCATTGGTATACATGTCCATTACCAAGGATATTGGGTAGACTCCTATGACAGTTTCATAGGAAGGCATGGGAAGGAATTACAGAGAATGGGCAGGTATGGATGGGTCACAGTGTTGAGTGAGATTATGGAGAAGTGAGAGCTATCTTCTCTCTCCTATTAGACTATAATCTTGAGGGCAGGGACCTTCTCTCAGTACTCATAAGAGTTTCTATTTGATTTTTGGCAGGGGGGATGGAGGGATCTGGGTTTATGATATTATTGGTATAGGGAAAACCCAGGGTAGAAATTCTGTCTACGTATGCACATCAGAAACTATCTGTAACTGTGTAGTCTAGAGCAGGGTGTCATGAGTCCCTTTGGCATATTGATGAAACTTGTGGAACCCAATGCAGAATCAGGTTTTTAAGGACACAAAATAAGATGCATAGGATTGAAAAGGAAATTGATTTTGTTGGAATAATTATTAAAATATATTTTTTAAAGGCAATGGATCCCAAATTAAGAACCCTTGTATGTGTGTTGCCTGAAGGTTAGGTGATTCCAAGGCTAACTCTGTCCATCACTTGGCACACACTGAATTTGAATGAATATTTGTGGTATGATTTAGTTTATCAGGTCATTGTCCTTCCAGCTGAAGTTTTGATGAGGCTCAGGGGATAGAGAAGAATGGGCCTGGAGCATGCCCTGGGTCATTATGGGGATAGGGATCAGCGTTGCAGTGTGGTGGCCTTGAGCATCCAGGAGCCAAGAGGAGGTAGGGGGAAAGCCACAGTAAAGAGAGACAGAAAGGTACCAAAGACGTACTTCCAAGATTTGGACACTTTTGTCCAGAGTAGGTCCTGGTAGCTGGTGATATTTAGACGAAACAGTGCTGGAAAAGTAAAGTCAATACTATTCATTGATATGGTCAAAGGCCCTCTAACTTTGTTGTGTAAATACACTGGGGATTCTCAGGTCTCCTGAGACAATCTGGCCCCCACGAGTCATTGACCAGTTTGTTAGTGCAAACTGGTTTATGTGCAACTGTCCATTTAAGGCCATTTTACATTGAGTGTGTTCAGATTTCAGGCATAGCCCTCCGTTGTCCAAAATAAGCCTGAATCATCAGCCTCTCTGATTCTCCAGCCCCAGTAATCATATAAACAAGTTCTTTAAGCCTATTCAGCTCGCTTTAAAAAAAGGGGGGGGGACTCTAAATGCATTCAGTGCTCCTGTATTCAAATGGTTAATTTGCACTATGTTCTGTTCAAGAAAAGGGAAACTGTCACCCTGTCATTTTAGAGTCTGACACTAAGCCTGTCAAAAGAGACAGCTGTTAAGCTGAATTACTGTTGACATGCAGAGAACCAGCCCTCGCCAGATGTAAGAGACATCTGTGGCAATGAAGTGATGCGGGCAGGCTTTTCAAATGTGGTCACACTGGTATTTGAATAGCATGTCTTGGGCATGAAAATATGGCCTTGACTCAGCCCATTTAAGGCAGCACAGTCGAGCCAATGGAGAGCACAAAGACGCCTGTTCTGGAGTTCTCTCTATAATTCATGCCTGAGTCCTGAAAACAGTGTTAGCAAGTGAGGGAGGAAGCACACCACTTGTATCCAGCCAGAGGAGGCAGCTTGGAGGTGCTGCTGGAAATGGTTAGTTTCCAGGTCCTTGAGAATGGGTCTGAGACAGGTGCAAATGAATGAACGGGGACAAGTCACCTCAATTTCTAAGCACTGACCCATTCTTGTAGTTTGAGGTATTGAGCAAAAGGCATAAATAGACCACTGACAGCCCTCTATCCTTCTGAATTGTCCTCTGACACTCCCAGATCGGCAGTGCCTCCAAAGATTTGGGTGGTGTTGGTGAGGATGGGAAGAGGGGAAGTTACCCTGCTCTCTCAGGGGCTTGGGGTAGGAGACAGCAGTAGACAACTGGTTTCACAGAGGAAAACGAAGAAGAGCTAATGCAGCCTGAACGTAAATTCAACTTCCCCTCTCCACCATACCCAGAGACCTTAACCTTGGGGAACTATATTTCAGAGGATTTCTCTTCACCATCAGGGTTCTTTGCTTGGTAGCTCTTGTTGTTATTGTCTGTCCTTTGTCCTGGAAGAGGACCATGACATCAGAAAGGTGATGTAATGACTCGCAAGGGAACTGGATTTAAGCAAGGCAGGGCTGTGCAAAGTCACCAGCGTCAGTCTGTCCTGCAGAGCCATCTGGGTCCAGGGGCCACATATGGATCAGGACAATTGGAGATGGCCCCGATGCAGTGGGAGACCTTGGCCTTTTTAAGTAAGTGCTTGGTAGCTATACCCATGATGGATATAATTGTTTGGTGATTTGAACAAGAGGAGCCTGTCAGTCTTAATCCTTCCCCAGTTGAGGCCTGCTCCAGAACTCACATTTAATGAATAAGGAATTAGTACAGTCTCTAAGGTTAAAGCTTAGTTAAAGGTTAAAATTAATGGGCAAAGCTTTAAGTATGTGCCCACCTTTCAGCACTGGGACACTATACGATACAAGGACAAGAAGAATAGAAAGTGTCAGTGATTTTTGGTTGCTATTGTCATTAAGTATATTCCAAATGTTGTGATATGGTGGCATTGGTTTGGGAAATAGTTTCTAAGTCACTAAAGACCAATAGATGCTGAGTGCCATCCAGGGCAAAAGAGGGAGGAGCCAAGATGAAGTCTGATCAAGTTATAAAGCTAATTGGCCAGGAATCAGGAGGCCTAAGCTCTAAGCCCAGCTTTACTACTTAGTGGAAATGTGGAGTTGGACAAGTTACTTTCCCTCCCTAGGCCTGTTCCTTCTCTCTTAAATGAGCTTATTGGTTAATGTGATTTCTGAAGTTGCTTCCAGTTCAGTCACTTCCAAGATAAGGCACGAGGAAAGAGAAATAGCCACATCAAAGTAAAAGTGATAAAGCAAAGGAGATCATGGCCATGGCCTCCAACAGCAGGGTCAGGGTCTAGACCCTGGATGACCCCCAGAGCCAACATATAGGATCTCAGAGTTGGAAAGGACCTCAGAGGCCACCCAACCCATACCCAAACAGAAGTACCCTCTGCAGCATGCCTGAAAAGTACTTACCCATCCTTCCTGAAGACTTCCACCAAAGGGGAACCCACTACTTCCTGAGGGAGCCCACCCCACTTTTGGATAGCTCCCATTTTTAAGAAGTTCTTTGTTACAGCAAACTGAAATCTGTCCTCTGTTCTTTGTTATGCCTAGTGGAATCAAGTAGAAAAAATTGAATCCCTCTGAAGGCAGTCCTTGAAATACTTAAACCATGTTTACCATAACCCACTAAAGTTTTTTCTTCCCCAGACTGAACATTCCCATTTTTCCAGGTGATCTTCAGATGACCTGATCTCCAGTCCCTTCACCATCCAGATTGCCCTTCTCAAGCTTGTTAGTATATTTCCCAAAGTGTGTTTCCTAGAATGGAACATACAAGTCACAGTGGGATGCTTACAGCCCTTGTCCCAGACGTCATAGCTCTCTCAGTGTGATAAGGGATATAGCAGTAATTTTCTGGCTTCCATGTCATAATGCTTGATTACCTAGGCTGCATTAAGAGGCTCATAGTGTCCATCACTGTCTAGTCCTGCTGCTCTGTCCTGCCCCAACCACATCTGGGGCATCGTGCTCAGTTCTTGGGACCATACTCTAGGAAGGACATTGGCAAGTGGGAGATTGTTCAGAGTGAGGCAACCAGGGTGGTGAAGGATCACAGGGTTATTCTATACCAGGATCAATGGAAGGAACTTGGTATATTTGATCTGGGAAAGAGATGACTTAGGGGGATGTGATAGTTGTCTCCAAGCATCCAAAGGACTGTCATGTGGAATTGGGATGGATCCAGATGGCAGAAGAAGGATCTGTGGGGGAAAGTTATAAAGGAGAAAAAACTGAAAACAATTGAAGCTATCCAAAAGTTGAGTTGGTTCCCTTGACAGTTAGCAAGAACACTGCTAATGGGAGGTCTTCAAGGGTCGAATAATCCCATGGGCATATTGGGGGGGGCATGATGTTCCTTTTTGGGCATAGGTGGAATAAATGGCCTCTGAGGCCTGTACTATTGATTATGTTTTGAGCTTTTAATCCATTGAAAATGTTTTCTAGTTATTCTTGAGTATTTGAACTCAAGTGTATAATTATATACTTATCACCCAAGTTTCTTCTTATCAAATTTGACCCATTGCTATGGCTAGTCAAGATGCCGCCTTACCATCCAACACATGAGCTCTCCCGTCCCAGCTTTGTTTCATCTGCGATCACATTTCATTCAAGTCCTTAATAACAATGTCAAATGGAGCAGGGACACACAGATACCTGCGGCCCTCCACGGAAGACATCCCTGCCAGTCAGGGTCAGCTTTTAGTTTGCACACTCTACTCTCTCTCCTGTTTTGAAAAACTGGAACATCTTTCCTTCCTAGTACTCCCAGGCTTCACACATTCCCCATTATTTCTTCGAGATTGTTGCCAGTGGTTCAGTGATCATAGCTAGCAGCTCTTGTGGTACTGTGGTCTCCTCTTGTAGGATCTTGGACTTTTTGGTGCCTGCTCACTTGGACTCATTGAGAATAGCTGGGTCATCTTACCATCTCCTTACTTCCGTTAGGTTTAAGCTTTTTGGTTTACCATTTTTGTGCTGTCCTTCCCAGGCCCAAGATCCCTTTCTGAGTGATGGAATTCCTCCTTCTCAGCATTGTCTTTGATTATGGTCCCATCCGCCTGAGGCTGTGGTTCTGCCCCTTCCCTCCTTTCATCTTATTCTTGTCCTTAGTTTGACTAAAAAAGGTCTTTTGGTTGTTCCTAGCCTCCATCATAAGCCTCCATCTATCTGGGACTTTTGCACTTTGGACACTTGCTACAGAACGTGATCATGTTCACAGTCATTCTTCATGACTTATCCTTGTTCCTTCTTCTCTAAGTGACTTGGTTGTAAGCCCATATTAGTCTCTTTAGACAATCCCCCCTTTTCTTCTTTATCAGAATTCTTTTCTCTCTTTGTGTCTTTTGAATTTTGTCCTGGCTAGCTTTCCATTTCTCTTAGGCTGACTTCCCCTAAGGAATTCTAGTCTATGGAATCCTGCTTATCCTTACCCTGAGGCCTTGGAACCTGCTCTTTCCACATCCAGAGTGCATGGGTACATGCCAGACTCAGGTTGCCCTTCCTCCCCTCTAGTGCTGGTGCTATAGTGTAGTGATCACTTCCCTCAAGGTTCATGCCATCTCTGCTGCAGAAACCAGTGTCCTCTTGGTGATCAGGATTGGATCCAAAATGGCAGTTTCATTTTTCAAAAGATGGAAGAAGAAATGAGGGAACTTAAGTCAGGAATATAGCCAATCCTTTGCTTTTGGATGAAATAAGGGAGCTCCAGAGGGGCTATGTGGAACAATGGCTATTGTTTCGATCTGGGAGTCAGAAAGCCCTGAGTTCACCTCCTGGCTGTGTGACCCTGGGCAAGATCCTTCACCTCTCAGTTCCCCAGGAAGCTCTCAGAGGCTAGAAGTTAAAGAGAGGGTACATGAGTAGAGGGAGTTTCCTCACATGGGATTTCCTACACCAATGAAAGCACAGATCCAGACTAAAAAAAAAGTAGAAGTAGGTGGATGTGTAAATTAGAACTTTCTCATGTTGCTGTGCCAGGCCAGAGTTTACATTTGCTTCTAGACCCAATAGGGAGCTGCTGAAATTTATTGATTAGGGGGGGGCTGTGGTCAGGCCTGCACTTCAAGAAAAGCCCTTTAGCAGCTATGTGGAGGATGGAAGGGAATGGAGCAAGACTAGAGGCAGGAAGACCTGGTCCAGATGAGAGGGGCTCCACTAGGGGCCTGAACTAGGCTGCTATTTGTACGAGTGGAGAGAAGGGAATGATAAGGAGCTCTGTCTTGGACATATTGAGATTGAGGTGTCTATGGGACTTTCATTTGAAAATGTCCAACAGGCAGGCCTGGAGCTCAGGAGAGAGACAGTTCATACGTCGTAGATCTGGGAATCATCTCTGTGCACATGCCAGCCATACTCATGGCAATCCAGTAAGATCCCAGAGAGAGAAAAGAGGAGAGAGCTCAGGACAGATGAATAAGCAGCAGAGGAGACTGGGAAATAGTGGTCACATTGATGAGAGTGGCAGGAAGACCCTAAGAGAAAAGCATATTCAGGAGGTGGCAGATAGAGCAGAGGGCATGAGAAAGATGAGAACTTAGAAAAGTCCATCAGATTTGACAAGTAAAAGTGAGCTAGTAATAATGTGAGAATAGCTTCAGTTAGAGAATGAGGTCAGAGGGTTGAGAAGTGATGATTTCTAGGCTGATGGCCTGGCAGAGTCTAGGGCGGGTTCTTTAAGGGTGAGTTGGTATCTTTCTTGGGCCTGAAGAATGAGCATTTATTTGCAGCCCTTCAGTAGCATTGCATTGTGGGATAGTGGGATGGTGGTGGTCTTGAAGTCAAGAAACCTGTCTTGGAATCCTGGGTCCTATGCTTTCTAGCTACATGACTGTGGGTAAGTCACAGCTAATTTATTCAATAAGCATTTCTTAAGTGCCTACTGTCAACCAGGTACTGGAAGTGCTAGAATACAGAAACAAAACAAAATTGTTTGCCAGGTGGCATAGTGGACAAGAGTTCTCAGCCTAGATTCAGAAGACCTGAATTTAAATCTGTAATCAGACACTTACTAGCTATAGGATCCTGCACAAGTCACTTAAACTCTGCTTGCCTTGGTTTCTTCTTCTATAAAATGGGGATAATAATAGCACTTACCTTGCAAGGTTGATTTGAGGATCAAATGAGTTAATATCTGTAAAATGCTTTGAGAACTTTACTACATGAATGTTAGTTGTTGTTATTATTAAATTAAGATAATACTTAGACTTTGTACTTCATAGGGTTGTTAAGGAGAAAATACTCTGTAAACCTTAAAACAATATACGAATGTGAGGTTATTACATATCTTTGGATAGTTCTAAGTTTTAGGGATTTTCTTCTTCTATTGAATTTAAATCTGCTTCCTTGCAACTTGACCTTAGTTCCACTCACTGAGGCCAACAATAATAAATGATACTCTCTTTACTTTGTGATGACTTTCCCGATACTTGAAGACAATTCTTTGCTTTTCTTTCTTTTTCTTAAAAACTTCCCATAGTCACCTGCAATCATAGAATCAGAGTCAAAGTTCAAAGGAGTCCCAGAGGCCATGTATTCCAAGGCCCTCATTTTATAGATCAGGACACTACGGCTCAGGGTTGGGAAGTGATTTGCCTATGCTCACCCATGTAGGAAGTAGCAGAGGCCAGACCTGAATAAAGGTTCTTCTTGCTGATGTGGCCTTTTCCATCCTACCTGCGCTCCTCTGAACACAGATAGCTTGGGAATCAATTTCCTTCTGGAAGTGTGGCACCTAGGGAGGAAGGCCAGTGCTCCTGAACTCACAACCTGCCACTGCCTGAGCAGCTTGCAGTTGTGGATAACTTTGATCTCCTTCAGGCTGGGCCATCGCCCCCAGAGCCATGGCAGAAAGTATTTCAGGTATTTCAAACCTGTGCCCCTGATGAGGTCTCTGGCTATGGCCTTGGGGATTTGGGAATCTGCCTGTGTTCCCTCTCACTGTTAGCTGCCAAACTTGGTATGGCAAAGCCCCCTTTTCTGTCCATGTAGGGGTCATTGTTGGCTTCTTCCAACTACTTTGGGGTCTTTCTGATTTCTGGAATCAGAAAATTTGACACAAAGGTGTCCTAGCTCTGCTACTTAACTAGTAATGAGACCAAAGGGAAGTTACTTGGCCTGTCCTAGTCTCACTTTCCTCATATGTAACCAGCTAAGATCCTTTCTAGCTCTGACATTCTGTGATTTTCAGCCAAATGAACGACCAGAATGGAAGGGTTTACTAACCTAGACCTGTTTCACCAAAACTAAACAAACTGCTCAACTTATAACATTGCATTTCCCAAAGCAGAGAAAGATGGAGTCCTGAAGTTCATGGCGTGTATTTTCTGGACCCTCAAAAACCATTGGAAGATGAGGCCAAGAATCAAAGTCCTTAGAGCAGGGCTGAAGGCTAAGGAATGGTATTTTAAAGGAAAAACAATGTGGAAACTGAGGCATATGACCTAGGTTTTCACAGTTAGGCAGCTGCCAAGGAGGATCTGAGGAGAAAAAGTTTAGACCTCACAGCATCTTGAAGAAGAAGCGATTAGGATTGCCTGGATGAACTGCGGATGTTTAACTCGGAACAGAGAAAACTTGGGATAGATGTCTCCAATATGTGAATGTCTATAGTGTGGAAGAGGCATTAGCTTTCTTCTGCTCGGCACCGGAAACCAGAATGGGGACCAGTGGGGAGAAGATGCAGGAAGACAAATTTCAATTTAATATAAAGAAGAACTTGCACCAATTTGAAACATCCAGTTATGAACTGGGCTGCCTCCAGAGGGAGGGAGGAATTCAATCAGTGGTTGTGCAGCCTTTGTGTGGGATGCCCCAGCGGAGGGCTGCGACTTCTAAGGTTCTGAGGAGTTTGGGAGCTTGAGGATCCTATGCCCATTGATTTCTTAAGTCATCATTTCCTCAATTTGCTGGATTTCACATGGACAAAAGAAAATCTGTACAATGCCCTCTGAGCACTTTTCCTTATTTTGGGACTAAAGGAAGTATGACCTAATAAAGCTTGTATTTACTATATTATGAATCCCCATTGTTGCTGTTTTAAGTTACTGTAATTAAGACCAGGTGTCATTTTAATGTAGTAAAAGACTATGCTTCTTTACTTGACAATCCTCCATTGGTTAAGAGATGGATAATTGGACATCAGTGGGGAATGGGAAAAAAAAGATTTCTAAAGCACTTTGCAGATTTGAAAAATACTTCTCTCTTGGCTTGGGTGATACTTCAATCAATCAGTAAACATTTATTAAGCACCTACTATGTGCCTGCATTGTGCAAAGCATGAGAGATACAAAGAGGCAAAAGACAGCCTCTACCCTCAAAGAGCTTACAATCAAATGGAGGAGACAACATGCAAACAAATATATACAAAGCAAGCTGTATACAGGATGAGTAGAAAAGAATTAACAGAGGGAAGGTGCTGGAATGAAGAGGGGATAGGGAAGGCTTCCTATAAATGAAGCCAGGGAGGTCGGTAGGCAGAGAAGAGGAAGGAGAGTGTTCTAAGCATGAGAGACAGCCCTAGAAAATGCCCAGAGCCAAGAGATGAAGAGTCTTGTTTGTGGAACAGCAGGAGGCCAGTGTCAGTGGATTGAAGAGTACATATCAAAGAGTGAGGAGTAAGAAGACTAGAAAGATAGCAGGGGCCTAGTTAGGCAGGGCTTTGAATGCCAAACAGAGCTTTTGTATTTATTCATGGGGGCAATAGGGAACCACTGGAATTTATTAAGTGGAGGGGTGGGGAGAGGAATAACTTGATCAGACCTGTGTTTTAGGAAAATCACTTTAGTGGCTGAATGTAGGATTAATTGGATTGGGGAGAGACTTGAGGCAAGCTGAATTTTTGGAAGCAGCATCCTGGAGGCAGAGAGAGAGAGAGAGGATTGCTGAGGGTCAGTTCGAGCTGCCCAGGACTTCTGAGAGCTGCCACCTGGAGCTGCCAAGAACTGAGGAGACATGGCTGTGATGATGGCACTTTGTCTGTCTGTTTTGATGTTGTTCTGCCAGATTTATCCACTGGTGAAGGCCAGTGCTGCTGTTGCAGAGGTTCTGGAACCTTGCTGTTGGTTCAGAAGCCCTGAAGAAGGATTTTCTTGTTGTATGTTTATAGAAATCCTGGAAGAGGGTTTTGCTAATATATTCAGGGGTCGTAGGACTGTTCTGCAGACAAACAATGAATAAATGAGGACACTGGCAATGTACCTTGTGGCCTTGTTAAGTTTTGATTTCCCAGGAACAGAGATTGCTAAGAACTTGCCTTGGGTCAAGATGAATAAAAGACCTCTCTTTGGGTATTAAATGCTGTGCTTAAGCTTGTTGTAACTCAGGGGTAGATGGCCTATTCAGTTGTGATCCAGGCATGGGAAACTTTTGACTTTTTTGTGCTCTGTGACTGACTAAATGAATATACTTTTTTACAATTGGAAACTAATCTCCATTTGAGAAGAGGGTCTTTGGGATTGACTAAATGAATGTACTATCCAGAGGTGGAGTAGTACTGGAAAATTATTGAATTACACTTGGTGAATGCTGTATTTTGAATTATGCTGTATTTTGATTTACTCTGCTCTTAATTTGTCACTGAATAAAATGAGAGCAGCTATGCTGGTATTTTGAACCTTTGGAAGTTGTCTTTGCTTGGCATTACTGTGGTCTTTTTAATGAAAATGGCTATGGGAAAAAATGTAGAGCTGATTAATCCAGTCATTCTGGAAAGCAATTTGAAGCTATGCCAAAAAACCTTAAATATATATACCTTTTGACCCAGCAATACCACTAATAATAACTGTGTTGTTGTTCAATCGTTTCAGTCATGTCTGACTCTTCATGACCCCATTTGAGATTTTCTTGGCAAAGATACTGGAGTGGTTTGCCATTTCCTTCTCTGACTCAATTTATAGATGAGGAAACTAAGACAAGTAGGGTTAAATGACTTGCCCAGGGTCACACAGCTAGTAAGTGGTCTGAGAAAAGATTGGAACTCAAGTTTTCATGACTCCATATTCAACACTCTATCTGCTGTCCCATCCCCTTGCCAGAAAACTGTCGTTACTAGATCTATGTGCTCAGCATGACAAAAGAAAGAGAAAAAGGATTTATATGTTAAAAATAGTATAGCAATTCTTTTTGTGGTAGCAAGGAATTGTAAGCCCATTCTTTGGGAAATAGTTAAACAAATTATGGTGAATAAATGTAATGGAACATGATTGTACCTCAAGAAACAATGGAGGGAATGATTTCAGAGAAATTGGGGAGGACTTATATGAACTGATGCAGAGTGGAGAACAATTTAAAACGGCAACAATGTTGTGAAGATAAATAACTTGGAAAGACTCCATAATGCTAAACAGCATGATGACCAATCATAATTTCAGAGGATCCATGATGCAGTGTGTTGCTCACTTCCTGATTGAGAGGTGATGCCTCAGAGAGCAGACTGAGGCATATTTTTTAGACATGGCCAATGAGTGAATTAATTTTGCTTGATTATGCTTAGGTATTACAAAGGTTTTCTTTGTTTTTCTTGAATGGTAGAGAAGAGAAAAAATATTTTTGATAACTGAAGGAAAATTAAAAGGAACCCCCCCCCAAAAAAACAAGATCACATAGCTACAAAATAGTAGATTCTATAGAAGAAAAAAATCATGTGCTAAATAAAAATTGTTTTTAAAAATGTAAATAATTAAAACTAAATAAATCAGGTAAAATGTAAAAAGAAGATAGACTTTTGTGCTGGAGAATGTCTGGAATCATCAAAAGTATTATTTCATTCCCCAAATGTGAGTATAAAAGTCATCCCTTAGAACGTGTACAAAGTTGGCAGCTAGGTGGTGCAGACAATAGTGTATTGGGCCTGGACTCAGGAAGACCTGAGTTCATATCTGGAGACAGTTACTAGGCCCTCAGGCAGGTTTATTCTGTGAGCCTCAGTTTCCTCATCTGTAAAATGGAAATTATAATATCACCTACCTCCCAGGGTTGTTAGAAGGATAAAATGATATATTTATAAAGCACTTTGTGAGCCTTAAAGCACTATATAAATGCTAGTTGTTATTATTTCCCATTTTTGCTTGACTCATATATTACTCAGCATTTGCATACACTGGGGATATCTAACTTTTGACTATGATGTGACTCAGAGCTGAAAGGATTGATGCTTCAGTGTGATATGGCAAACCTTAGGTGACTCTGTGTGGTAAGTAGTTCTCTCTCTTTCTCTCCCTCTACTTCTCCCTCTCCTCCCTCTCTCTCCCTCCTCCCCCCCTCTCTCTCCCTCCCTCCCTCCCTCTCCCTCCTGTCTCTCTCAGTCTCCATCTCTCTCTCTCTCTTCTCCTCTCCTGTCCTCTCCTCTTCTCTTCCCTCTCTCCTATCTCTTCTCTTTTTTATTTTTAATTTTTGGAGGGGAAAAGGCAGAGAAATTGGGGTTAAGTGACTTGCTCAAGGTCACACAGCTAGTAAGTATATCAAGTTTCTGAGGTCAGATTTGAACTCGGGCCCTCCTGACTCCAGAGCTGGTGCACCACCTCGCTGCCCCTCTTCTCTTCTGTTTTCTTCTCTCTTCCTCCCTCCCCCCCCCCCTCTCTCTCTCCTTCCTGGCCAGTTTGTGCTTGAGTCTTGGGTTGCCTATTAGGCTTCATTTATTCTTTTCCTGAATATGTGACCAAACATAGTTCTGAAGGAGACATGTCCATGTTTGAGGATTACCTCATGAGTCTGAGGGTTCTGGAAACCTTGAGTTCACTGAGTAGAATTGATTGGTGGCAAGGGAAGCTTCTGTAGTGAAGACAAGCAGAGGAGTCTAAACCTTTTCACTAGCTTACCAGAAGACATGGACTTAGAGGAAGATGATGAAAAGATGATGAAATGTAAAATGTCTAATTGGGTAGCTAGGTGGTGCTGCAATGGATAGAGCACTGGGCTTGGAGTCAGGAAGACCTGAGTTCAAATGTGACCTCAGATACTTACTAGCTGCATGATCCTGGGCAAGTCAAACCTCTGTTTGTCTCATCTGTAAAATGAGCTGGAGAAGAAAATGACAAATTACTCTGGTGTCCTTGTGGATAAAACCCCAAAATGGTATCACAAACAGATGACTGAAAGAAGTAAACAACAGCAACAACATGTCTAATCAGTAGTCCTCCAAACTGTTTCCTGTTGAGATGAGGTTTAACAACAGGTTATAACAGTAGTTATATTTTAAGTTGGGAACCCTGTTTCAGGATGTTCAATCAATTTATGCTGTCTTTTTGTGTATTTCAGCACTTCTTTTGTGTTTATGAAATTGATACTTGTCCCATACCTGCTTTATATTGTGTATTGAGTACCTTTTTGCTCTCCTGACTCCTTTGGGGAGATTTAGACTTGAGAAAAATGTAAGATTTAAATAACTTGTGCCCAAGGTACTGGGCTGGGGTCCTAATGGGCCAAAGAATGGGATAAAAGGGAACCAACATCATTCATTGGAGTTCATGCTCCTTCTGAAATGACCTAAGGATGACCAAGTACCTGGTTCAGAGCAAAGGCCCCTTAGCAAGAAAGAAGTGTATGTGTTGCTCTAGCTCCTTGGGCCCAGAAATTGTTCCTTAACGTTATAGCATCCTGTTTGTTTTCTTCGTCCTATGCAATTTGGGGCCCATCTGTAATGTCTCTCACAGATATAGATATGGATATAGTCATAGATAATAGATATCCTGTTGCTCAGAGGAAGTATAGCTGGAAGGCACCTTCGAAGAACAATCTAGTGCAGCCCCTGATTTTACAGGGGATGAAACTGAGGCCCATAAAGCAGTTCTATTTGTTCAAAGACATAAAAGCCATACGCAGAAGGACTAGGATTGAATCCAGGCCCTTTGTCTCCAGAACCAGCTCACTTTCCACTGTATCTCTTTGCATCTCTGTACTATGTGGCTTGCTGTGGATGGAACTTAATAAACCCTTGGGTTTCTTTTTCTAGAATCCTTTCTTTTGAAATTTGTGATCACTCTTATCAGGATGGGGCTCAAATTCATAATAGTGAATAATGTTGATTTGTTGTTTGCACTTCAGTCAACACTTCCCATAGAAAAGAATTACCTATTGGACCAACATTTATACCATGATTCCTACACGACAATAAAGAAAGCTCTGAGCTCCTGTGGTTTCGGTGATCAGTTTTCTACAGATGATTCTCACAATTATGTGCCTAGCCCTAACCTTTCTCCTGACGTCCAGTCTCATGTCTCCAACTTCCTCTTAGGCATCTCTAACTGGATGTCCTGTAGATATCTTGAATGCAACATGTCCAAAGCTGAACTATGTCTTTTTCCCCAAACCCTCCCCCTTCTGAACTTCCCTGTTCCCGTTGTGTGGACCACCATCCTCTCAGTCACTCAGGTTCACAAACTGGGTATCTTTCTTCACTCCTCATTCTCTTTCAGCATATCACCCACTCCCCTATATCACTGCAACCATCCTGGTGCATGTCCTCACCGCTTCATGTCTAGACTGTTGCAAAAGCCTGCTCATTAGTTTCCCTGCCTCAAGTCTCTCCTTACTCTAGTCCTTCCTTAACTTAACTATGAAACTGATCTTCCCAAAGCATTGTTCTGACCATGTCACCCCCTATTCAGTTAACTCCAATGGCTCCCTGTCACTTCCAGGAAAAAAAAATGCCTCTGTTTGGCATTCAAAGCCTTCATAACCAACCACTTCCTGTTTCTTAAGTCTTCTTATACTTTACTCCCCTCCATGTACCCTATGGTCTAGTGACACTGAACTCTTTACTATTCCTTATATACAATTTTCTGTCTCCTAACTCTGAGTGTTTTTACTGGCTGTTCCCCAGATCTGAAGCATTTTCCTTCATCATCTCTGCTTCCTCTATTCCCTGGTCTGATTCATATCTCAGCTAAAGTCCTACCTTGCACTTAATCTCAGTCCCTTCCCTCTGCCATTAAGCTCAGTTTATTCCCTCTCTATGTTATTTACACATGGCTACTTGAATGTAGTCTCCTCCATTAGAACATGAGATCCCTGAGAGCAGGGACTATTTTTTTTTGCTTTCCTTTATATTTCTCAGTACTTAATACAGTGCCCAGAATATAGTAGGCACTTAATTACATGCTGATTGATTGACTAACTGACTCAATGTGACAACCAGTCTTATGGGTTTCTCAATAACTAATAGCTATGGTGTGTTGTGCCCCCTGTCAAGGATCTAGATCCTGGGCATTTCTGAATTTAATGTGTTTCTATGTCTCATTCAAGGTATTCAATTCAGTAGACATCTCCTGTGTTTTAGGGTTGCAAAGACAAAAAACAATCCGTCTTCTCAAAGAGCTTATGCTCCACTAAGAAAAGGGGGCAACATACACAGATAAATCAGCCTGAAATCAGCACAAAGTAATTTGGGAGGAGGGCAAGGGAATGCTAACAAGCAGGACAATTGAGAAAGTGTTCTTGAGGTGACCCCTGAAGGAAATGAGGAGTTCTGAGGGTGAGTGGTGAGGAGGAAAAGCGTTCCAGGCAAAGCCCATTCAAAGGCCTGACTGGAGGAAATGGAATTTCATGGACATGTGAATACCAAGTAGGTCACTTTGGCCAGAGTATGGAATGTGCCAGCAAGGGGGAAGAGGGAGGTAGGGAATAAGTAATCAGACTGCAAAAGTAGACCGGGATTATTTGTGAAGGTGATTAATGCCAACGAAGAGTTTGTATTTTATCCTAGAATAAATAGTGAGCAACTGAATGTTCTTTAGCAGGCAGGTGACATGGTCAGATTTGGACCTTAGGAATATAACATTGGTAGCTAGATGGCTCAGTGGATAGAGCAGTGGGCCTGGAGTCAAGAAGACCTGAGTTGAAATTTAACCTCAGATACTAATCCTGGGCAAGTCATTTAACCTCTGTCTGCCTTAATCTACTGGAGAAGGAACAGCAAACCATTGCAGTATCTTTGCCAAGAAAACCCCATATGGGGTCACAAAGAATCAAACACAACTGACAACAACAGAAAACTGTGTATACAATGGATTTGAGAGAGGAAAAGGTAGATATAGGGAATCCACTTAAAAAGTTGTTGCAAGTGGTCTAGGTAAGTGGTGGTGAGGTTCTGAATTAGGGTGGTAGATATGTGGATATGGAGAAAAGTGATATGGGAGAGATGTTATAGAGATTTAGAATGGAAAGATTGGATCTGGAGGGTGAGGGAAAGTGAAGAGCTGAGTCTGATAACAGATAGGGAAGTTAGAAAGTGGTGTTGCTTGAATGGGAAACATAATGAGTTTCATTTTGGATATGTTCAAGATGCATATGGGACATCCAGGTAGAGATGTCCAGCAGGTCGGAGATGTGGAATTGGAGCTCAGGAAAGAGACTAGATCTCAAATATGTCCATATATAAAGACAATAATGGAAGCCAAGGGGGCTGATGAGATTGTCAAAAGAACAGACTCTAGACAGAGAAAGGAAAGCTCAGGCAGAGCATTGAAATCCATCTTCATGGAGGGGAAAGACAGAGATGATGATCTTTCAAAAGAAACTGAGGAAGGGGGGCACTATGTGTCTGGATGAAGGGGCTCATTCCGCCGCCTCTGCTTTCAGGCAGCAGCTGACAGAGAAAGCTACCCGTGGATCCTAAATGCTGCTCTAGACTATGAGCTCAAGCAAGAGTGCACAATATAATCATTTCTCTGGTGGCCCAGCACAAAGGGGGAGATGCTGATGCAGAGGGCAACTATTTGTTTTCACATGCTCTGGTCAGTAACCAGACCTCTGTCTCTGAACATGCTGCACCTATCATCATCATCTGCCCTGGCTCCTGCCCCTCCAGAAGCAGTCCCAGCCCAAGACTTATTGACCATCCCATTGTCTTGGGGACCCTCATCTTGGTGGAATTTGACAGAACCTGTCTGCCTGCCAGATCAGAATGGAAACTACCTTTGGTTCTGCATTTTCAGCTGTTACCACCATTACTAAAGCTGATGGGACCAGCACATACAAACAACACCGTAGGACTCCCTCCTTCCCCAGCACACTCACCTACTCCCAGAGGGATGAAAAGGATGGCATGCCCCCAATCAACATTCCTCGTCACTCTGATTCAGCCATATCTGTCCGCTTCTTGCATTCTGAATCCAGCATGTCCTTACGGTCCACATTCTCCCTGCATGAGGAGAAAGAGCCAGAGCCTCTGGTGTTTGCAGAGCAGCTGTTGGTGAAGCTGTGCTGTCAGCTGTGCTGCAGCATGTTCAAGAACCCAGTAATCACGACCTGTGGGCACACATTCTTCAGAAGATGTGCCTTAAAGTCTGAGAAGTACCCAGCAGACAACGCCAAACTGACCGTGGTGGTGAACAACATCGCCGTGGCTGAGCAGAATTCTTCATTCACTGCAAACATGGCTGCCGCATTGTAGGCAGCGGAAAGCCCCCCACCTTTGATGTAGCCTCCCATGGCTGCCCCTTCACCATAAAACTCAGCTCCAGAAAAGACCATGAAGGCAGCCGTGACTACTGACCTGTGAGATGCCCCAACAATCCCAGCTGGCCCCCTTTGCTGAAAATGAACCCGGAAGCATATCTCAAAGAATGTGAGCACATCAAGTGTCCTCACTCCAAATATGGCTGTATGTTCATAGGAAATCAGGACACCTATGAAACTCACCCAGAGACCTGTAAGTTCGAAGGCCTGAAGGATTTCTTGCAACAGACAGATGACTGTTTCCATGAAATGCATGTGGCCCTGGCACAGAAAGATAAAGAAATTGCCTTCCTCCGGTCAATGCTAGGGAAACTGTCAGAGAAGATTGACCAGCTGGAGAAGAACCTGGAGCTCAGATTCGATGTGTTGGATGAGAACCAGAGCAAATTGAGTGGAGACCTCATGGAGTTCTGACGGGATGCATCCGTGCTGAGTGATGATCTGGCTCATATCAATGCCCACTTAAATGTGGGAATCCTGGGATCCTATGACCCCCAGCACATCTTCAAGTGCAAAGGGACCTTTGTGGTGTCTCTGCTTTTCAGTAGTTCATCAGACAAAACCAACAAATGCCAGAAGACCCTGGCATTGCCAGCCATGATGGCATCGTGCTCGTGCTCTGTATCCAGGGGCACGAGCTCTGCAGTGGATATGCAGATTGTACCATCGTTGCCTGGGATGTTCAGAACCTGCAGAAGGTCGACACCATCCGAGCTCCTGACGATCGTGTTTGCACTTTGGTTTCCTCACATAACCTGCTCTTCAGTGGCTCATTCAAAGCCATCAAGGTCTGGGACATTGTGGACATGGAGCTGAAGCTCAAGAAGGAGCTCACAGGCTCAATCACTGGGTACGGGCCCTAGCGGCCTCTCAGAACTACTGGTACAGTGGCTCCTACCAGAAATCAAGATCTGGGACATCTGAAACCTCAAGTGTATCCATGTGCTACAGACATCGGGGACAATGTCCACTCCATCACAGTGACAAATCGCCACATTGTCTGTGAGACCTATGAGAACCTCATCCATGTTTGGGATATTGAATCTAAGGAGCAGGTGTGGACATTAACAGGCCACGTGGGGACAGTATATGCCTGGGAAGTCATCTCAACCACGGACCAGACCAAAATCTTCAGCTATGATTGGTCACTCAGGGTCTGGAGCATGGACAGCATGATCTGCACAGACTCCTTCAATACCAGGGCAGTGTCACTACACTGGCTGTATCCCCAGAGCGGCTTTTCTCCAGAGCTATAGACAGCGCCGTCAAGGTTTGGATGTGTTAGTGGGAGAATCAAGGCCAGTCCTACCCTGGGAACCACCAGATCCTCGCCCTGTGTTGTGCCATCCCATGGCCAGAGCCTTGGAGGGAATGAATCCCCAGGAATGGTTGCCACATACAAGTCAGGCAAGCAGCTGCTCCTGAACGTTTGCCCCAAAGCTGCTGCCCCAGGTACTGGGCACCCTCCTGGGCAGTGCAGGTACCTCAGCCCTACAGCTCTGTCCACCCCACCCTAGCCACAGGATGGAACATTAAATGGACCCATGATGGACTCCTCCACAAACTTACACAAATGCACATGTTCATGATAAACCAAGCACTCCAGCCAGCTCCTCCAAGACTCTGTCAGAGCAGCATGGAGGGGTGGGAGTAGGTGGCCCCAGCCCAGAGGACTAACCTCTCCTAGAGAAGAGGGACACACTCCCCTTTGTAGACAGTGATAGAAGCTTCCCTGGCACTTGGGGCCTGCTGGTTGGGCCACGCACACAGACACGCCTTTCCTCCTGCCCATCGTTGCTCATTGTGCTGCCAAGATGCTGTCAAGCTCCTATCAGAGGGTGGGCTGTTGGGGTCATTTACCCAGGGTCACCAGGTACGATACTCAAGGCCCTCACTAGTCCTCCATTCACACCCCCCACATCATGGATACCCCTCATCAGGCAAAGGAATAGCCTTGGATACATTTTTACTCACATTTTTTATGGTTTTTAGGCTGTATATAGATTTGATTATTTCCTCATTGACAATAAAATCTAAATGGAGAGTGAAAAAAAAAACTGAGAAAAATTGGTAAGACAAAAGGGAGAAAAATCAGGATGGGACAGTGTCATGAAAATCCAGGGAGGAGAAATTGTTCAAGAGAAAGTGATCAGTAGCGTCACATACTGCAGAGAGCTCAAGAAAGATGAAGAATGTGAAAAGGCAATAAAGAGAGAATCGTTTCCCGTAACCTGAGAGAGAGTATTTTTAGTCAAATAGTGGAGATAAAAGGCAGATGGCAAAGGACTGAAGACTGAACAAGAGATGAGAAGGTAGGGACCATGAATGTAGAGAGCTTTTTCTAGGAGTTTGGCTGTGAACAGAGAAGAAACATAGATGATAACTTGAAGGAATGGTTTGATCCAGGAAGGTTGTTTTGTTTTGTTTTGTTTGTTTTTAGAATACGGGAAATTCAGGTATGTTTGTAGGCAGCAGGAAGGAAGCTGATAGAGGAAAAACAGAAAATTGGGGAAAGGGCATGATTAAAGGGGCAAGTCTCCTGGTAAATATATGCATAGATGTGGTAGAGTCAAAACTAGATGGATTAGCCTGAGGAAGAAGGGCCACATCCTTCTCAGAGACCAGAGCAAAGTGAAAGAGGATGGGAAATGTTGTTGATGGTATCTGGTATATAGAATTGGGGGAAAGATGCTCATAAAACTTCAAATTTTTCAATAAAGTATGAGGAGAGGTCCTCTGCTGAGAAGGATAGGGAACGAATGGATGGTATAGATTCCTTGAGAAGAGAGGGAGAGGTTTGGAATAGGTGCTGTGCAGAGTGAGATGGAGCAAATCAGAGAAGAGGAAAAGATTGTTGTGAAGCAATGAGGGCCCATTTGAGATCAAATAACATACATTTGTAGGGGACTCATTCAGTATGCAAGTACAGAGTATAATGAGTATAAGCTATGTTTGAAGTTTGGAAAGAGATGAGCAGAAACGAGAGAAAGAATTCCAGGGTAGATTAAAGTATACAGTTAAACTGTTTAACTATAGGGTCAAGATTCTGAAGGGAGGAGAATGAAGCCAGATCAGGGGCGAGGAGCTGGGAAAGTAAGGGTGTGTTTATGGAATGACTGGGGGTTGCAGTAAGGACAGAGAATACATTTAGGAAGGGTGTGGCATAGAGGGAGAGGGTTGGAGAGGAGGTTATAATCAGAGGAATTGCAGAGTTATTGATTGTGGAGGTGGAACCCTTGTGGGGGAGGATGAGATCAAGGGTCTCACCACTTCTGGGTGTGAATGTGGTAGAATTAAGGTGACGATCATGAGAGTTGAGGTCTATGGACTGAAAGCAAGGGCATTTGGGGGAACTCCAACATGTAAATTGAATGTTTATTTTTACTGTGTTGACTTTGAAAGACTTAAGAAATCTGATCAACACAAGGACTAACCATGATTCCAGAGGACCAATGAACTTAAAAGGAGGGGTTGCTGAGTGATGGTGGTAAAAAGGAATGTCTCAAAGTGGAAGAGAGGAGGGAGAAGAATGCCTGTTTCTCCTCCTGACCCATTGTGTCAGTGTGTCTGAAAGACATTACAATTTAGTACCGGAGATAACAGCTGGGGATTCATTGTCTTCTAGGGCTCTATTATGGTAAATTCTACATAGTTCTGTTACATCTTCAGGCTTAAAAGTCAACTACTCAATCCTTACTTAGCACCTATTATGTGCCTACTAAGCTTGAGGTGAACAAAAAGTCAGTATCTGCCCTCAAGGAGGTCACAATCTAATGAGGGAGACAGCAAACAAATAAATATGTACAAGCTATATACAGGAAAAATAGAAAATAATTAACAGAGGGAAGGCAATAAAATTAAGTGGGGTTGGGAAAGGCTTCTTATAGAAGATCAGAGCTGAAACTGCTGAGGTATGGGCTCAATGATGAGGTATGGGCTCTGGGAACCTCCCTTGGACTCTTAGTTGGATTGTCTCATTTGATGAGACATTTGCTGGGGCAATGGGCCTTGCATTGTGGCTGGGTCCAGACCTCTAGCCTGGTTGCTGGCTGCTGACTACTAGCCTAGTTACTAGCCTAGCCCTCCATTGTTCATCTACTTCCCACCCTTATCCACCTTATTCCTACCTTCCCAGCCTATCAAAATATCCATCCATCCTTGAACTGCCCTAGCCCACCATGGTCTGTAGCCTCCACCCTTAATCACTCATTGACCTCATTGACTCCCCCTGAAGACCATCCCCAAACTCCTCCTCTAGACCACCCCTAGATTCCTCCCACAGCGTTCTGTATATAAGAGCCCATGTCACACCATGTGGTGTGAGAGCACCATAGAATGCCATGGAATAGTGAGAGCCCATAGAATGACCTAGCACAGACTTACTCTGGGTCTAATGAAAGCAGACTGTTAATAAATTTTACTTTTCTTTGTCTGGGAAGACTTGAGTCGAATTCATTCAGCAGGAGCCGGCATGTTGGTATTTTGGGGTTTCCAGAGCAACCCTAACCCTCTTAGTGGGTACCCTCTTCAGAACCTAAAGGAAGCCAGGGAAGTCATTAGGCTGAGATGAGGAGGCATGAAAGCCAGACAGAGAAAATGTCTGGAGAGGAAAGGTAGAGTGCCTAGGTTGTGGAACAGCCAAGAGGACGGTGTCACTGGATCAAGTAAGGGATAACAACACTGGAGAGTAGGAGGGGGCTAGGTTAGGAAAAGCTTTGAGAGCCAGCTGATTTTGTATTTGATCCTGGAGGCCATAGGGGACTATGGACTGTTGGAGCTCATTGAGTGGGGGATGGTGTGTGACATAGTCAGATTTGCACTTCAGGAAGCTCACTAACAAGGCACGGACCATAGAAGAGATCCCCTCCCCTGTCCTCCCCTCCCCTCCCCCCTCCC
>NW_027187259.1:3532077-3665315 GCF_028583685.1 Petaurus breviceps papuanus | reverse complement strand
GTTTCTGGGTGGGTGCTAAGTGTCTGAGCCCGGGATTCAATCTCCAGGTCTTCTCAACACTGGAGCCGGTGCTCTTACTCGCTGTGCTACCTGGCCGCCCCCAGATTAATATTTTTTAGAGTAGGTAAAAGAGACCATTCTTTGCTACATTTCTTACCTAGCCTTAATCACTGAATGGGCATTGCCTCAGTCAAACTGAGACCTGGAAAAGACCTTATATTGAAAAGGCCAAGGTCCCCCACCATATCCTGAGCCATCTCCCATTGTCCTGATCTATATCTTGCCACTGGATTCAGATGACTCCAGAGGAGAGAGTGAGGCTGGTGATCTTGCACAACCATCTCTCACTTAAATCCAATTCACTTGCAAGTCATAGCATCACCTTCCTGACATCATGGTCATCTTGGAGAATGAAGGACAAACAGCAGTAACAATGGGCACATGGGGTTTTGACCGTCTAGGCAGTCCCGGCTAGCTTTGGCCCTTTCCATCTATTTCTGGTGATCCCTTGAGGCATCTCTCAGTTTCAGGGTAGCTTGTTTTCCCTGGTTCTAGTCACTGGAGGGGGTGACAAGAGTCACTGGTGTGGCCATGTGATGTTTTTGTATATTTCTCTTTCTAGAACTGAATTTATTTTACAGCTTTATTCACATACACACAGGTATCCTTGTGGCTGGAAGCTACTTTTTAAAGCTTTGGGGAGTATTTAAGAGTTAATTCAATGGAGGCTCAGCTCTCCTACTGAAGCAGGGGTCTAACTCCCAGAAATCTTCTCCCTCCAGAATGGAGTTTTAAGTCTAGAAGTCAATGAAAAAAGTTTTCTTGAGTTAAAAATAGCTTTCTGAGAGCGCCTGAACTTTGAGAAGTGCCACCTCCTCCACAAAACCTTCTTTGAACTTCCCCCAGCCAGAAATAATCTTTCCTTCTTCATCTTTTATGGCACTTTGTACTTTTCCTATGAACTTTTACACAGATTATGCCATATTATTTCTGTACCTGTCTTTGCTTGTTTTCCCTAGTAATGACTATAAGCTGATGTGACTTGCTGTGTGACCTGAGGTGAGTAACTTCACTGCTCTGGGTCTCAGTTTTCTCCTCCATAAAATGGCGGGGGGGAATTATTGTCCTTTCTAATAATAATAACCAGCAGACTTGCCTAAAGCCTTCTGGAGTGTTTCCTTTGAGCCCAAGGCTCTGTGGTAGGTATGGCTCTGGCCGGTTACCTTGTGCCTATGGTGATGGAGATTCCCTTTCAGTATAACTAGATGATGTATTTGGCTATTTGGTTTCTGGTCTGTCTCAAAAGCCCTAGTCAAAACTCATGGGAATAGGGAATTGTCCTATTGTCCTTTGACATTAATTCTTTAAGTCTAGGATCTCTTGAATAGTGATCACGTGGTTTCAGTTTTAGTGCCAGCAGGGCTTGTTGTAGCTTGTGAAGGCTAATGGCTGTTCCTCCCCTCAAGTTTTGGTAGCTGGCCCTTAGTCCTATACTCTCCTGCTCATGGCAGAAGGAAATGGTTCAGAATTTGGCTACATGGATGATGAAAGGCTGCTTACCACTCCTGTAGCTACTTTGCGTTATCATTGAATCCCAGGTTTAGAGCTGAAAGGACCTCAGACGTGATCTAGTCCATTTTACAGATGAAGAAACTGAGACCCAGGGAGGCCAAATGACCTGCCCAAGATCACAAAACCTATATGCCTCAGAGAGGGGATTTGAATCTAGATTCTCTTACCTCAAGAGCAAGTGTTCTTTTGACCTTCTCCCTTCTCTGAGACCTCTGCCTTAACGGAAGGTACTTTAAGGTAGGTACCATGCTTTTCTAAAGAGTTAAAAGCAAGTTGAACTGAGTTTTAAGGATTTTTATTATAATTAATAATACCTTAGACTTGCTTAGAACATGCTGTTTTCCCAAGTACCTTCCCACTCCTTCAGCTCATCTGGGATTCCCAACAACTCTGTGGGTAGGGAGGTCCATTATTACTTTACTTCAAACACTATTATTTCATCTGTGTGGGTGCTCCCTCCACCAGGGCAGATTGTAATCTTTGCACACCTTTCCTATGTTATTTATAATTTGCTGTGAAAAAATGAAACTTATAACCTAATGGTAATGATTATGGAAGGTTAATTTCTATCCTCATTTTTTTTTGGAGGGGGGAAGGCAGGGCAATTTGGGTTAAGTGACTTGCCCAAGGTTACATGGCTAGTAAGTGTTGCGTCCGAGGCAAGATTTGAACTGAGGTCCTCCTGACTCCAGGGCTGGTGCTCTATTCATTGTACCACCTAGCTGCCCCTCTCCTCATTTTTAACATAAGGAAAATGAGGTCCAGAAAAGTTCAATGACTTGCCCAATGGCATGTGGCTAACTGGCCATAGAGCTGGGCTTCAAACCTAGACATTTTTGTTGTCAATAATATGACCTCCATTTATCTAGTGCTTTCTAGTTCACCATGCACTTTCTCCACAACAATGCTTAGAAATATGCTGTACAAATGTCATTCTCATTTTATAGAACGAGGAAACTGAGGCACAGAAAGCCAACAGGATCCAACAATTTGTAAGTGTTAGAACCTGAACTTGAAACCATATTTTCTAACTCCAGGGCTAGCATTCTGTCCACCATATCACAGTAAGGATGAGCAAAAGCCTATCAAAGGTAAGAGAATACAAAAGGTGGGTTTGGTAGTCGATGTATTGTGTTAGCAAGTGAAATGAAGCAGGAGAATATTCTCTTCACACATCTAGGCCTCCTAGGCAAGTTAGTACAAGGTTGGCCAACTGGGTATTTTCAGGACCTCCTGAAAATCTGTAGATGGCTGGCCTGCCTTCTCTCCTGAGCCTGTTCTCCTGAGATACCTCCATTCCCCTACTCTCTCGCTCCATTTCCGGAATTGCTGAACAGTATCATGATTTTTGCACAGTGAGCCTTTCTGAGAAAATGTCTGTCAGGCTCCTCTGGGGCAGTGTTCCTCAGGCAGCATTTCCAAGAATCTCTCATTTCAAAGGGAAATTATAATTCCAATTTCCGCCATTCATAGCCTTGAGAAATATGGGCTGTATTTATTATTATGTTCTTGACCTAGGGTTTCTCCATCATTTCCATTAGCCTCCTGTGATATTCACAGTAACATCCTCTAAGTCATGTTTGCAGAAGTCACCAGTGTACAATGAAAGTGGCTCTGATGGTTTATTTACCTAGTGAAATTTTCCTTGACAAGATGACCTTGGGCCCTGTATCATCTCATTTCTATAAGGTCCCCAGAGAGGAGAGGAGAAGAGGGGAAAATTCACAGAAGGATGAGAAGCAGGCTTATTTGTTTCTCAAATAAAATATATCTCTATAACTTTACCAAAGGCTTCAATTCCACCAAAATTCAAATAAGGCAATAATTAAGTTGGTTCTGGCATGGGGGTGGAGAGGGGCATGCTTGAGGAGGGGAGAGCTATGGCCTTTTACAATCCATAGGAAAGAAATGGCCATGAACTTCATCTGGAACTAAGGCCTTGATAAGAATCACAAAATTTTGGAGGGGAAAAACAGGTAATTTTAGGGGAAAAGTTTTCTAAAGCAACAGAAAAAACAGCATTTAGTTAAGAATCTGAGATCTGAGTTCAAATCTGTGCTCTGCTCCTCACTACCTGTGTGACCTTGGGCCAGACACTTCCTCTATCTGGGCCCTAGTTCTCCCATCCGTAAGATGAGGGAGCTGACCTAGATGATCTCTTTAGATCCCTTCCATTTTGAAATTATAGAATATTAGTCTATGATATGTCATATGTGAGTTTTAAGTGTCCTTTAGAAGAATGGCAAATGTAGCATACAATATGGTATAAAATGCAATATACTAGGTCTCAGAAGACCCAGGGTCCTAGTTCTGGCTCTGCCTTTGACTGGTTTGTTGATCTTGGGCAAGGCAATTCCCCTTTCTAGCTATGATTTCTTCATCTATAAAATAACAGGGTTGGACTCTGATCTCTGCGTTTCCTTCTTTCTCCAGTTCTCTGTACTGCTCTAAAAGTCAGTTCAATCATTGGAGAATATAGTTGTTGAAAACCTTTGTTCTAAATGATTTGAGATTAAACTGTGACAGGCCTATTAGCTTTGTTGATTCTGATCTCAGTGAGCTCTTAGGCGAGGACAGGGACCAATGTGCCAGGTCACAGCCATCAAGTGAAATGGGTCTGGAAATGTTATAGGCTGACAGTGTTCTTGGAAAGGTTGAGACCCTGATCACCAAATTAGATCCATTTTGCTGGCTTTGAGAAGCATTCTTTGATTTATCTTGGAACAGTCCACTTTAAATAACTGCCTGAAAGAAATCATTAAAATTGTACCAAGTGAATGTCAACGTACAGATGTTACTACTGATCTCTCTAACTTGTTATTGAGTAGCATGCAAATGTATTCAACTCCCAAAATGGGGCGGAGTGGGGGTAGGGAGACAGTAGTTGCTTGGATGAATAACAAGCATTCTTTTTCCTTTTTTTTAAATCTGATTGAGTTCTCCTTGTCAGCTTCATAGAATCATTGGATAGAAATGACTGATGATTGGTTCATCTACCTTGAAAATCATGTCGAGTCTTGAATGGATGCAACTTGGAGTCAGAAACATGCCTCCGAGATTGAGATCCTCCACTTCCCACTTTAGGCCTTAGTGGCTTTGTGAAGGGGGTCAAATTTGTCTCTCCTTCCTCTTGACCATACTGGAGTTGTGCCTATCCCCACCTGTACCATTCCCAAAGGATATTGAGTATCCCTTAATGTGATGGTTAATATGAGGCTTAATACCTCCTTGGGGTATTTGCATAAAAGACCTGAGTGAGGCATACAATAAAGGTGTTTCCAAAGTCTTGAAGAGGAAGGAAAGATTTTTATGACCCAGATGAATGAAACTATAAGGGTAGAATGACAGATGGTAATTTTAATATTTTTGGATGGGGAAACCTGCTTGGTGCCCTATCAAATCACACACTACATCTACTTGCAAGATAGTCCCTGGATGATACATACAAGAATTATGATACTTTCAGCTTTATTCTAAGTGGTTCTATTTCAAGGAATATGTAATGGAGTAAGTCATTGTCTTACTGAGTTGATATGCTCCCAAAACTCATTTGCAGATCAATTGTTTAGACAGAGGAGTATTGTGGAAAGGGTGTTGGACATGGATCTAATTTGGCAATCAGTGATCTGGCTTGAAATGCCATCTCTCACACTTCCTAACTAACCATATGTAAGGGTTATGGGATTTAAAGATCTTCCATGCCCCGTTGGACTTGCTGATGTAGCAGGAAGGGGCGGAGCAAGAGGAAGCGGAAGCCAAGCTAGCGTTCCTGCGTTGGCTGGCGGTGGTGGTGACGGCGGCAGCAGCAGAGGCAGTGGCAGCGCGAAGCCCTTTTTGAGTTAGGACTGCTAAGGACTTTCTGCTAAGGACTCCTGCTGAGGACTGCCAGGGGCCGGAGCTGCTGGGAACGCGCTTCCAGGACGCTGGGTGGTTGCTGTGTGTGGGGAGAGGAGGACCTTTGCCTGAGGTAGCCTGTTCTGTTTTAAAGGCTTGAAAATGTGGGTGCTTTCTACTTTATCTACCTGTGCCAATATCATAACTACTCTGATGGCTTTCACTTTCTGGTTTTGGGACTCAGTCTTTTGGTATCTTAATAAATTTTCTAGTTTATTTCCTCATATGGCAAACCTGACGTATTTTGTAATGGATAATTATATCAGCATATTTGTAATCTCTATAGGCATTGTGAATATGGCATTGCTGATACACCATATGATGTCTCATGTCTTAGAGTCTACATAATGGGGACAATAATACTTAGGTAGCTTGGACTAATGGAGAGCTGGCCTCAATAGTTAGGAATATATGGATTCAAGAAGTTCATGTAGTACGTACTGGCTATCTGACACTGAGGAAGGCATTTAACTTCTGACTGTCCCAGACCACTTTCTAAGACTGTAAGTTGTAGTATAGTTGTTGATAAGCATTGGTCAAAGGAGTTTCCACACCGAGTGCTTTATTATTTTTTGAATAATATTTTATTTTTTCTGATTATATGTAAAAATAATTTTGAACATTCATTTTTTTAAATTTTGAGTTCCAACGCTTTTTCCTGATACACTAAGCAAATTGATATAAGTTATACATGTGTTTTCATGAAAAACCTATTTCCATATTAGTCCTATTGTGAAAAAAGACACAGAAAAAACATTAAGAAAGTGAAAAATACTATGCTTTGATCTGCATTCAGACTATCAGTTATTTCTCTAGAGGTGGATAGCATTTTTTCCTCATGAGTTCTTTTGAATTGTCTTGGATCATTGTATTGCTAAGGATAGCTAAGTCATTCACAGCTGATCATTGTACAATATTGCTGTTACTGTGTACAATGTTCTCCTGATTCTGCTCACTTCACTTTGCATTAGTTTATGGAATTTTTTTCAGATTTTTCTAAAAGCATCCAGCTCCTCATTTATTATAGTACAATAGTATTCCCTCACAATTAGAAACCACAACCTGTTCAGCCATTCCACAACTGATGGTATCTCCTCAATTTCCAGTGCTTTGTCACCACGAAAAGAACTGCTATAAATGTTTTTGTACATATAGATCCTTTTTGTTTTTTTAAATCTCCTTGGGATACAGACCTACTAGTGCTATTGCTGAGTCAAAGGGTATGCACAGCTTGATAGCCCTTTGGGCATGGTTCCAAATCACTCTCCAGAATGCTTGAATTCATTCACAACTTCACCATCAGTTCATTAGTGTGCCTATTTTCCTGAATCCCCTCCAGTATTTGTCATTTCTGTTAAGTTCTCCTGGTTCTGTTCACTTTACTTTGCATCAATTTGTGTCAGTTTTTCCAGGTTTTTCTGAAATCAGACCTTTATCATAGAAAATTGCTGGAGATATTTTTCCAGATAACTGTTTGCCATTTAATTCTAACTGCATTGATTTTGTTTATACAAAATATCTCAATCTTATGAAATAAAAATTATTCATTTTTATCTCCTGTGATTCTCTCTATTCCTGATTTGGTCAAGAACTCTTTCCTTGTGCATAGCCATGAAAATATTTCCTTCTCTGCCCCTCCAATTTGTTCATGCTAGAAGCTTTTCTCAGACCTATGAAAGCCCATGATAGGATATTTTCTTGTTCACTCGTTTCAGTCATGTCTGATTCTTCGTGACCCCATTTGGGGTTTTCTTGGCAAATATACTGGAGCGGTTTACTATTTCTTTCTCCATATCATTTTACAGATGAGGAAACTGAGGTAAACAAGATAAGGTAACTTGGTGAGGGTCACACAGCTAGATGAGTCTTTCTGACTTCAGGCCCAACACTCTATCCACTGTACCACTTAGCTGGGCATATAGGTGTTCAATGAGGACTAGTACCTCTGGTGTGAGGGCTTGCCAAGCTTTTTTCAGGGCTTCTCATCCATCTTTGGTATCCTCCACCTGGCACTCAACTCTTACCTGTGGCTCCAAAAAGCCGCAGCATGTGTAGTGACCATGCCTCAGTAAACTATCTTGGCAGATGGACTAAACCACACTGAGGGCAGCTAACAGGCCACAAACCTGTTGGTGAGTTAGGGGGGTGTCTACTGCAAGCATGTGAAGACTTTCCCAGGTGGAATGGGAACATAAGAACAATTTGGTCGAACAGCCTTGATGGTGGCTGAAGGGAGCATTGTAGAGTGCTTAGACTTGGGTTAGACATTGAACATGCCAAGGTCATACCCTGCACCCCAGCCCATCGCCAGTCATCCTGACTTTTTGTTGTGCCACTGGGCTTTGATGACTCTGGAAGAGAGAGAGAAGCTGACAACCCGGTGCCACTCTGACTCATTGAAAACCAATTGATGCACAAGACAAAATATTACCCTTTAATGTCATTGGTCCTCTTTGAAAATGAAGGACAAATAAAAAATTGTTTAGGATATGACTTTTAATATCAAGGTCATGTATCCATTTGGTGTTTATTATAGCATATGATATTATGTATTGGTCTAAATCCAGTTTCTGCTGGACAATTTTCCCATTTCCCCAGCATCTTTTCTTGAATATTATGTTCTTATCCCAACAGTTGGAATCTTTCAGTTTGTTGAACACTATTCCTTCTGGATTTCTGGTATTTAATGTTTCACTGATAAATTTTTCTACTTTATAATCAGTACTGAAGAGTTTTGATGATTAATGCTTTGTAGTATAGTATGAAATTTACTCCTGCTTGACCCCTTTCCTTTTTCCTTATTTTCCTTGATATTCTTAACCTTTTGCCCTTTCAGACGAATTTTGTATACCTTACCTAGAGCTTTCAGGTTGCCCTTTGGTAGTTGGGTATGGCAGTAAAGCTGCAAATTAATTTGGGAATATTATCATTTTAATTATACTGACATGACAACAAATTATCTTCAATATTTTTCTTCTTTTATTTCTGTAAATAGTATTTTGTAGTAAGATGGCGGACTATAAGCAGGACCTCCCCGCTGCTCCGGCTTCCACCTTCCCCAAACCAATGTAAAAAGGGGACTCTAAACAAACTTTGGAGCTGCAGAACCCACAAAATCACACAGAGAAGCTAACCTCCTGCTGAGGACAGTCCTGCAGGACGGCAGGAATCCAGTGCAGCTCTCTGGGAACCGAGCCCAGCCCCACACTGAGGCTTTAGCCCCAGGGCGGGCCTGACCAGCTGCTGGCTGGAGGGACTCCAGATCAGCAGCAGCTGTGGAAGTTTCCAGATTTGTCAACACATAGATGTGAAGGACAAAGTGAGAGGTCAGTGCAGTCTGGACTTTGGGACCCATTAAGTGGGAGTGCATGGCTTTTGCCCCACCGGGCGAGAAGCAGCTGAGACACTGGCACAGCCAGCCAGCGTCATGTGGCAGCTTCAGCTCCTGCAGAGTGCAGGGGGACCAAGCACCAGTCTGAGGGGTAATCGCTCTTGCCTTAACCTTCTTGAATGTGGATTGCAGTCTAGGGTGGAGGTCCTGGGGTGTGTGTACAGCTTGCTAGAGTGTGTGGAGACCTCAGAGAGGGTACCCAACTAATACCTCTAGCAGCTGAGAAAACCCCAGCGACTGAGACAAGAGCTCCCCTGTCTGGTCCTACTGTGTAGAGTCTTACTGTGGCAAAAAGCCCAGGGGTCAAGTGACTGAGGGGCAACATTACCAGGCAAAGGAAACAAAGCAGACAGAAGATTCCAACATTATACTCCTATTTTGGGGACAAAAAGGAGCAAAGCATGGAACAGGAGGAAGACAGTGAAGTCAGAACTCCTGCACCAAAAGTTTCCAAGAAAAATATGAGCTGGTTACAGGCCATAGAGGAGCTTAAGAAGCAGATAAGAGAAGTGGAGGAAAAATTGGAGTCAACAGCCTGACTGAGGAAAATAATACCTTAAAAAACAGACAAACTCAAATGGTAAAAGAGGCTCAAAAAGGCAATGAGGAGAAGAATGCCTTAAAAAGCCGAATCTGCCAGATGGAAAAAGAATCTCAAAAGGTCACTGAAGAGAATCATTCCTTCAGAATTAGATTGGAGCAAATGGAAGCTAGTGACTTTATGGGAAATCAAGATACTATGAAAAAGATCCAAACAAATGAAAAAATAGAAGGCAATGTGAAATATCTCATGGGAAAACCACTGACCTGGAAAATAGATCCAGGAGACATAATTTAAAAATTATTGGACTACCTGAAAGCCATGATCAGAGAAAGAACCGAGAAATCATCCTCCAGGAAATTCTCAAGGAAAACTGCTCTGATGTTTTAGAACCAGAGGGCAAAATAGAGGTTGAAAGAATCCACCAATCACCTCCTGAAAAAGATCCGAAAAAGAAAACTCCTAGGAATATCATAGCCACGTTCCAGAATTCCCAGAATAAGGAGAGAATATTACAAGCAGCCAGGAAGAAACTATTTGAATATTGTGGAAACACAATCAGGATAACCCAGGATCTGGCAGCTTCTACACTGAGGGATTGAAGGGCTTGGAATATGATATTCCAGAGGTCAAAGGAGTTGGGATTAAAACCAAGAGTCACCTACCCAGCAAAACTGAATATCATGTTTCAGGGGAAAATATGGTCATTCCGTGGAATAGAGGACTTTCAAGCATTCTTGCTGAAAAAAACCAGAGTTGAATAGAAAATTTGGCATTCAGATACAAGAAGCAAGAGAAGCTTGAGAAGGTAAACAGGGAAAAGAAATCATAAGGAACTTATCAAAGTTGAACTATTAACATTACTACATGGAAAAACAATAATGGTTACTTATGAAACCTTTCTCAGTAGTTGAAGGGAATAGAAATGTGTGTGTGTGTGTGTGTGTGTGTGTATGAGGGTTTTATTGGCATATGTTTACAGGTATACATAGTTAGAGGGCACAGGACCAATTTAACAGGAAGGGATGATACTTAAAAGGTGAAATTAAGAGATGAGAGGGGAATATAATGAGAGGAGATGGGGAGAGACAGAATGGGGTAAACTATCTCATATAGAAGAGGCAAGGGAAAATGGTCACAATGGAGGGGAAGAATAGGAAGGCAAAAGGGAATGGGTCAACCTTATTCCCATTGAATTTGGCTTGAGGAGGGAATAAAATACACACTAAATAGGATATCTCACCCTCCAGGAGAGTAGGGGGAGAAGGGGATGAGAGGGGGGATGATGGAAGGGAGGCAGGCTGGGGGGGAGGGAAGTTGGAAGCACCCACTTTTGAAAAGGGATGGGATAAAAGTAGAGAATAGAACAAGTGGGAGGTGGGATAGGAGGGAGGGAAATATAGTCAATCTTTTACAATATATCTACTATGTAATTATTTTCCATTAGACACATGTACACAACCTATACTGGACTGCTTATCTTCCCAGTAAGGGTGGGAGACAAGGGAGGAAGGGAATGAATCTGTAATTCAAAGTTTTAAAATCAAATATATATATATATATACTTTTATTAATACTATTTTACATGTAATTGGGAAAGAAGATATCTAGGCACTGGGGCATAGAGATCCACTGGAAAAGTCAAACAGGGAATGGGAGAAAATATGGGAGAGAGCAGATTGGAGGAGGATAAAAAAAATTTTAAAATAAGCATTTTGTAGTTGTTTTTGTGTATCTCTGTGTAAGTGGACTCCTAAATATTTTGTACATCCTGTGGGAATTTTGAAAGAATCTTTTTTTTCTATTTCTTTCTGATAGGATTTGTTGGTAATATGTAGAAAGGCTGATGATTTTTCTATTGTGTTTTATATTCCATTACTTGGTTGAATATTGTTTCAGTAAACATTTTGGTCAAATTTCTAGGTTTCTCTAAGCTAATCATCATATTATCTGCAAAAGGTGATAGTTATGTTTTCTCCGTGCTGATGTCTTCAATTTATTTTTTGTCTTATTGCTAATACATTTTTAGAACAATATAAAATAATAGTGGCAACAGAATACATTCTTGATTTATCTCTGATCTTATTGGAAAGAAATATAGTTTTTTTGCCATCAGATAATGCTAGTTCTTGCCTTTAGATAGATTCTATTTAAGATACAAACAAAGCACCATTTTTTCCTGTGATTTTTCATCTTTTTTTTAAACAAAAATGCTTATTATATTTTGTCACAAGCTTTTTCTGTGTATTTACTAGAGATGTTTTCTACTGGTTTTGTTATTAATGTGATCTATTATATTTATGGTTTTCCTAATTTTGAACTACCTTTATATTCCTGGTATAACTACAAACCAGTCATACAACCTATCATGGTATATCTTTACATGTATGTGTATATGTGTGTAATCTTTTTAATAGGTTGCTGTGGCTTCTTTGATAATATTTTTCCAATATTTGTACATGGATATTCATTAGGGATTTTGCTTTATATTTTTCTCTCTTTGGTTTAGTTATCAAGGTTATATTTGTTTTGTATAAGTAATGTGGTGGGATCTCTTCTTTTCCTATTTTTATAGTTTATGTAACATTGGGATTAATTTTTCCTTGAATGTTTGATGGAATTCACTTATAAATCCATCTGCTCCTGTTTTTCTCCCTTTGGGAATTCTTTTAGAGCTTGTCCAATTTCTTTTTCTGAGATTGGATTATTTAAATGATCTAATTCTTATTCTGTTAATCTGAACATTTGTGCATTTCATTTAAATTACCAAGTGTTTTTTGGCATATAAAAGGGCAAAATGGTTTCTCGTTATTAACCCCTTCTTTCCTCTTCATTTGTTGTGAATGTTCCTTTTTCATTTCTGATATTAGTGATTTGATTTTCCTTCCTCTTCAATCAAATTAGCCAATGGATTATGTATTTTATTTTTTTTTTGTTAAAACAAGAAATAGCTCCTACTTTTAGTTAGTAATTCTTTTTTTGTTTGTTTTCAGCTTTATTAATCACTTCTTTGATTTTTCAGGATTTCTCTTTTGACATTTAGTAGGAAGTTTTTAATTTGTTATTTTTCTTTGTATTTATTTTATTTTTTATTATTAAATTTTTTATTTTTTGCTTTTTGGAGGAGAAAGGCAGGGCAATTGGTGTTAAGTGACTTGCCCAAGGTCACATGGCTAGTACATGTTAAGTGTCTGAGGCTGAATTTGAACTCAGGTCCTCCTGACTCCAGGGCAAATGCTCTATTCACTGCACCACCTAGCCTCCCTGATTTGTTATTTTTCAATTTAAAAAATTGGATGCCTAATTCATCGATCTTTCTTTCCTTTGTTGATAAAAATGTTCAGAGATAAAAAAAATTCCTGTAAGGGCTACTTTGGTACCATCAGAACAGTTTTGACATAGTTTTATTGTTTTTTTAATAAAATTATCTATTATTACTATGATTTTTTCTTTTTACCCCATATTCTTTTGGATTAATTTATTTAGTTTTCATTTAAGTTCAAGTCCTTTCTTCAGATACCCTTCATTTATGATAATTTTATTGTATTATGTTTAGTGGAAAAAAGTACATTTAGTATTTATGCTTTTCTCTGTTTATGAAGTTTAATGCCTTTACACAGAAGTCAGATGTTGTAAATGTGTCATTAACAACTGAGATAACGTGTACTCCTTTGTCATTCTATTCAGTATTCACCAGATATCTATCTTATCTATCAAATTCTTGCCTTCTTGTCTAGGTTTGAAAGAGATATATTGGGATTCCCAATTATTATAGGTTTGCTTCATTTTGTCCTATGATTCAGTTAAATTTTCTTGTAAGTGTTCAGATGCTATGGCATTTAAAGAATGTAGTAACAATATTTCACTTCTATAGTGCCTTTAAGCATAATCTAGCTTTCCTTCTTATCTCTTTTAATCATATCTCTTTCTGCTGTGGTGTTGTTTGAGGTCATGGTTGCTGCCCCTGTTTAAAAAAATTTCCTGAAGAATAATAATTTTGCTCCAGCTATTCATTTTTAAAACTGTGTAAATTTTTATTTTTTTAAGTGTTCCTTGTAAATACTTAAACATTTTGATTTTTAATCCATTATCTTTCCCTCTTCTGTTTTATGGGTGAGTTCATTCCATTCACCATCATGGTTATGGTTGTTAATTATGCATTTCCTACCATCACATCCTCTCTCTCTCTCTCTCTCTCTTTTTTTTTTTTTTACTGTTTTCTTCTTTATAAAGGAGGAGACAGAGGGGGAAAAAAAGGAATATGATCTACAGCATAAACAAAGACTTTCTGTCCCTCCTTCCTTCGTGACCCTCAGACAATATCAGATTCTTGTACATTTTTCTTTTTTTTAATCTCCCTTTATTATCTATGTTCTAAAACTGAAGTTTGTTTTGCTTGTGTCTTTTCTCTTTTCTGTTCTACCTGACTTCTTAAATCTGTTTTTTTCCACATTCTCTCCCTGCCTTTTTCTTTATGTTGTGTGTGTGTGTGGTTAACATTTTTTGTCTGGTTCAAGTAAGAATAAGATTCATGAAAAACCCACTTTTCCCATCCCTTCCTCTATTTTCTTCTTTTAGAACCCAATTATGAGAAATAGTAAGTTCCTTCCTCTTCTTTTCCTAAATTTTTTTTCATTTTCCTCCTTTCTTTACTTTTTAAAAATCAATAAGTCACAACAAAACCACACCCAGGCTCTGAGTTTTTCTTTCTTAACCCCCTTTGTGTGCCTTGAAGATAATGGGATTCTAAATGTATACTTGTCTCTTATCACCCTGTTAGAATGTAGATACTTGAGTATTGTTGAACCTAATGTTCAACATTGGCCTCACATAGTTGCTCAAATGTATCTCTCTAGATTTTGCTTGATTCTATTTACATTTCAAAATTTTTACTTGGCTCACTAATCAGAAATGCTTTAAAAAGTCTTCCATTTTATTCGTCTGTTTTTTCTTTATAGTAATAAATTTAGTTTTTCTGAAGGAGTTATTCACCAACCAAACTCATCAAATGAATGACTTGAGGCTCTTCTTTCACTTGCCAGGAAACTGGGCTTCTGGATATCTCTGGGATAGCCCCACTCCTGTTGAGACCTTAAGCATCCTAATCTAGCTGCCTTCATCAGCAGAACACCCATCCACTGATATTCTGCCTGAAATAAGTCCCCAATATTTAGTATTCTCTCACCCTATCTTACTCTTCTCATCTTAGTGATACTGAAGTCCCAATGCAGGAACTCCCTATCAGGTACCTGTTATCTGCCATCTCATTTCCATCTACCTCAACCCTAAAAGCTATGCACCTCTAAATGCAACCTAAGATTGCATAAATGTTTTTGGCTGTCACATCTCAGACCCTCTCAGACCATATTCAGAACTGTTTTCTATTCATGCCTCCCCTATCAATTAGTGTTTAATACTCTCTTCAACAGTCCTTTCTTGAATACAATTTTAATTGCATTGTGGTCAGTAAGGATGTGTTTAATATTTCTGCTTTTCTGCATTTGTAAGGTTTTTATACTCTAATTTATTTACTTATTTATTTGCTTTTTGGAGGGGTGAGGGCAGGGCAGTTGGGGTTAGGTGACTTGCCCAAGGTCACATGGCTAGTAAGTGTTAAGTGTCTGAGGCTGCATTTGAACTCACGTCCTCTTGACTCCAAGGCTGGTGCTATTCACTGTGCCACCTAGCCTCCCCTATACTCTAATTTGTGATCTTTTTTTGTAAAGTTACCATAGTCAGCTGAGGAAATACATATATTTTATTTTCCACTCAATAATTGCCAGAGATTTATCATATCTAACTTTCCTAAGATTTTTTTTGTTAAAATTTTTTAGGCATGAAAGGGGTACATTGAGTTTCCCAACTCTCATAGCTCTACTTTCTATTTCTGCTTATAATTCATGTAGCTTTTCTTTTAAATATGACATGATATTTGACTTGTATATGTTAAGCACTGATATCCATTGTCTGTATCTTTCAGCATAATGTAGTTTCCCTGTTTATCACTTTTAATCAAGTTTATTTTTGCTTTTTCAATGTCATTATGGATGATACCCTTGCTTTTTTTGAGTTCAGCAAAAGTGTAATAGATTTTGTTCCACCCCCTTACTTTGTTATTGTTCTATCATTTTTCAGTTGTGTCCTCCAACTCTTTATGACCTCATGTGGGGTTTTCTTGGCAAAGACACTGGAGTGGTTTGCCATTTTCTTCTCAGGTCATTTTATAGATGAGGAAACTAAGGCAAACAGAGTTAAGTGACTTGCCTAGACAACTACTAAGTGTGTGAGGCCAGATTTGAGCTCAGGAAGATGAGTCTTCCTGCTTGCAGGCCGAATGCCCTATCCATTGTATCACCTAGCTGCCCCTACAGACTTTAAATCAGGGCAAATCTTTAAGTGTGTTTCTTATAAACAACATATAGTTATATTCTACTTTCCAATCTATTCTGCTATCCTCTTCAATTTTATTAGTGAATTGATATCATTCATAATCTCAGTTATTATTATTATCTATTTCTTTCCATCCTATTCTTTTTTTTTGCTTTTTTTTTGGAGAGGGAAAGGTAGGGCAATTGGGGTTAAGTGACTTGCCCAAGGTAACATGGCTAGTTTTGTGTTAAGTGTCTGAGGCCAGATTTGAACTTAGGTCCTTCTGACTCCAGGGCCAGTGCTCTATTCACTGAGCCACCTAGCCACCACCTAGCCGCACCACCCCCCATCCTATTCTTTTATGCTGTTTTATTCTCTTTGTTAACTGCTACATCTCATTAAGAGTGTGGTGAGAGAAGAGTGCACTCAGGACCAGTGCTCTATGATTGATGCAAACAATTTCCATTTCCTGCCCTTCTTCTCTTCTCCTCATCTAGCCCACAATCACAGGTTCTTACCCATTCTTTCTTTCCCTTTTCATACTTATTCACAATCTTCCCCTCTGAGGTCAGAGTTTGGCCCACTAATGACTAATTTCTCCCTAAATTTACACCCCCTCTCATTCTTCCCTCTTGCCATTATCTCTAATTTCCTTTTGAGTTGAATATATTTCTATACCCAACTCTGTGTATGTGTGTGTTTATGTGTGTGTGTTCAGATGTGTTCAGATGAATGTGAGGTTTGAGTAATACTAACCCAACTCACCTCTTTCTCCTTAGATTTACAGTCTTCTAATTGCACTCTCCATTTTTGTAAGACAGCAAGTTCCTCCATTTATTGTTCCATTTCCTTACTTAGTATATTCCTTCTTCCTCCCTTTCCTTTCTTTATTTAAAAATAGTTGAATCATAATGAAAACCACTTCCATGCCTTCTGTATTACTTAACTCCCTCTATTACCCCTAATGACAGGTTTCTGAGGGGACTGTATAATTTCCTCCATTAGGATGTTTAATCCCTCCTGATTACTCCCTCATATTTTTTTTGTTTCTCTTGAATCTGTGTTTGCTTTTCCAGTTTTCTATTCAGCTCTGGTCTTTTTGTCAGGAATACATTGAATTCCTCTATTTCATCAAATGTCAATTTTTCCCCTCTAGGATTATATTTCACTTTTCTGGGAAAGTTAAAGGTTTGTTATAAATCTGTATCTTTTCACTTTTGGAATATAGTATTCCAAACAATCCACTCCTTTATAATGGTAGCTGCTAAATCTTGTATGACTAGGCTGTAGCTCCTTGGTATTGAATCTTTATTTTTTGGATGCTTGCAGTTATTTTTTTTTACTTAGAAGCTCTGGATTTGGGCTATGATATTCCTGATAGTTTCAGTCTTAGAGTTTCTTGCAAGATGTGATAAGTAGATTCCTTCTATTTCTACTTTGACCTTTGTTTCCAACAATTCTGGGCAATTTCCATTTATGGTTACAGGAAATATGATATACGGACTCTTTCTCCTTAAAATATTTTTCAGGCTGTTGTTTTCTTTTTATTTTTCAGCTTTTGACTTTGTCTGAGTATTCTTGTTGTCTCAAGGAATCTTTCATTTCTATTTGGTCGCTTCTAAATTTGAGGGAGTGTGTTGTTTTAGTAAGGTTTTAATTCTCTTGGTATAAAACCTGTTAAATCTGTTGTTAATTCTCCTTTCAAGTGTTTCCTATAGCACTTTCATTTTTCCAATTCTTCCGTCAAGAGAATTCATTTTATATATAATATAATTTTGTATATTGTTGCTTTATTTCTTCCACAAGCTTTAGTTTACCTTGTGACAAGCTGTGTTTTTCTTTGAGGCTTATAAGATCTTTTGGAGTTATTTTCTTTTTCTGAATTGGTATCTTGGACATCCTCATCTCAATTGCTCTTTATCATCAGTTCTTTTATGTTTACTTATTCTTCTAGCTTTACTTCTTGAATTGGAACTTTGCATCAGGGCCAGCCTCTGTGCACTTCTGGAGGGAATGTTGGTACCTTGTATAGTCCTGAACTTTGTCACGTGGGGTTCTGTCACTACATTCTCTGGATATTGTGTTATGTTCTCCAATGATTTCATAAATGACTCAGGTTAGGCATATACACAATTTCACCAGGCCCTCATGTAGTCTGATCTGAGACGCAATCTGATAGCCTTTTTATCTGAGCTTTTTTGACTCTGAAACTCACTTTGGGTTTGGACAACACAAGCACAATCTTTCCCTTGTTTGGAGCTCCACTATACAGTTGCTGGCCCCAGCCCTTACCATCTAGCTGTTGAGTCTCTACAGATGTAACATGACAGACATGGCTCAACTCTGGCCCATAGTCTACAGTCACTGTCTTTTTTACTCAGTTGCAATTCCCAGGTCTACAAGGATAATACTCAGTTTTGATTGGTAGGCTATTTTTATTATAAACCTTGCTCTTTTGCGTTCAGGAATATTATATTCCAAGCCCCCTCTGCTCCCTTAATGTGGAAGCCAATAAATCTTGTGTTATTCTGACTGTGGCTCCATGATATTTTAATGGTTTCTTTCTGTCTGCTTGCAATATTTTCTTTGGAACTAGGAACACTTGAATTTGGTTATAGTATTTCTGGCACTTTTCCTTTTGATAACTCTTTCAGAAGGTGATTGGGAGATTCTTTCAATTTCTATTTTATCCTCTGGTTCTAGAATATCAAGGCATTTTTCCTTGATAATTTCTTGAAATTTGTTGTTGGCTCTTTCTTTGGTCATGGCTTTTAGACAATCCAATAATTCTTAAATTACCCTCTCCTCAATTGTTTTTCCAATGAGATGTTTCATATTTTCTTCTATTTTTTCATTATTTTGACTTTATTTTATTGTTTTTTGATGTCTCATAGAGTCATTAGCTTCCACTTGCCCAATTCTATTTTTGAAATTATTTTCTTCAGCAAGCTTTTGTACTTCTTTTTCCATTTGGCCAATTCTGCTTTTGAAGGCATTCTTTTCTTCAGTGAATTTTGGTGCCTCTTTTTAACAAGCTGTTAATTCTCCTTTCATGATTTTCTCACATCACTTCTCTTTCCCCAACTTTTCCTCTGTCACTCTTATCCCTTTCTTTAATGTTTCCAGGTATTTTTCTTGGGCTTGTGTTCAATTAGCATTTTTTTCTCTGAGGCTTTGCTTATAACTGTTTTCACGTTGTTATCATCTTCTGATTTGTATCTTGGTCTTCCCTGTTACCATAGTAGATTTTTATGGTCAAGTTGTTTTGTTGCTGTTGTTGTTGTTTGCTCATTTTCCCAGTCTATTTCTTGACTTTGAACTTTATGTTAAGGTTGGGCTATGCTCACCTGAGGGTGGGGAAGCACTGTCCCAAGCTTCAGGCTTTTTTGTACTGCTGTTTTCAGAGCAAGTTCTAGAGGTCTGCAATTTTTTAGTGCTTCTAAGGTAGTGTGATCTGGGGAGAGGGGTGGTCACTGCTCTCATGGTCTGTGCTGTGGTTTTTACTCAGGAAGGGCCCTGTTTACACTCCAGCTGTAAGTGCTATGGTTGCTGTCTGCTTTGAAACTGTGACCAGGGCCCCAGCTCTCTTGTGACAGATCACAGGCACTCCTCTCCTCCCTGAACCTATGACCCTGAACAGTATATGGGCAATACAACCAGGTCCTGTGCCCAGTGCCAGCAGAGAGTTCCCTGTAATCTCTTTCTGACAGTAGCCTAATCCCCTTACTGTCTTTGGTCTGAGAGCTGCCAAAACTTCTGGTGGTGCTGGCTCAGCCACCTCCAAGGACCACCACTGGTGCAGCCACCTTGTGTGTTTTATGCAACCCCCTGACAACTTGCAATTCTTTTGAGAAATGTTTGTTCTTTTTCTATAACCACTAGAAAATGACTCTCATTCTCACATTTGTTTAAGTTCTCTATATAATTTGGATATCAGACACTTTCCAGGGATATTTTGTGTTAATATGGTAGGAAATGATATAGAAAGAGGATCAGCAAAGTCCATGATTTGGGGCATTGCCCATAGAGGCAGGTGATCTGGGGCGCTCTTAGGGCAGCATGAGAGCACGAGGGGCCTTGAGGCAGCAAGAAAGTGTTAAAAGGAGGTGAAAACATTGAAAAGAGATGGAAGGTGATAAAGGAAAACATATCCTATCTTATAATTCTGTGGAGGGCCAGCCCTATTTCTACCACTCCAATATAGTAAATGCTTTCTATTAAACTAAGTAGGTGGTCTTATAAGAGGATCAGCATATGTCTGTTTATGCTTCATCTGTGGTCACCTGTGTCGTCCTTTATTTAGGAGTTCGTTCCCATGCAGCATCAGGAGCTGAGCAGACATAAAAACTTCAACATGTGAGCTTTGGCAGGTGCTAGAGTTGATGAAACTGCCACCATTCATTCATACAGCTAGTCCATAAACATTTGAGTGCTTAGTATTTACAGAGCACTGTGGTCGTTATTGAGGAAAATCACAATCTTAAAAAGACCTGGTCTACCCTCAAGGTGCTTAAAATCTAGAAGAGAGATGAGATATGTGGCCAGATCAATATAATGCAATGTAGAGTAACATTAATGCCTATACAAGTTCCTGAGTTAGGAAGAAGGAATGATCCCTTCTGACTGACGGAATCATGGAAGAGTTTTCTAGAACAAGTGATCTTTAAAGGACTGGAGAACTATAGACAGGTCAGTGTTGGTGGAAGAGTTTCAGGTGTGACTGGTGTTTTCTTTTTTTCCAGTTTCATGAGTTTTCATGCTTAAATATAGAACCAATTCCTCCATTTTATGCCAGGAATTTTTTTCTTTTAATTTCCTAACTCTGGAGACTCCTTGAAGCTGGCTGGGAATCTAAAACATATATTAAGCATATTATTAAAGGAAAATATTCTTAGTAGATAAAGGAGAAACTGCTAAGGTGGTTTTATTTTTTCCTTTTGAAATAAGCTGCTTCTCGCTTCACATGTGTTAGTGGTCCACCATCCCTTGATACCAAATGAACTTCACATGGAAGAACCAGCGGATCTATAATTCCTAGTGTGACTCTGAGTGTCACATATTGTCTGGGAATGGTACTGCTCCAAGATACCCCAAAGATTAGGTCACGAGGCATACTACATTGCTCCATCATGACCGTATGAGCCTTGCTCACATTTGGAATTTATGCAACAAGAATAAACAAGAAGAATATCATTTGTAATTGTTAGAAAGTTCTGTAACCATTACACTCTTCAAAATGGCCTGTTACATACAAATTGTTCATTGTCACCCATGTTCTTAGAAAGCAGTTGAATGGATAATGTAGTGCCTATTTCGTGGTGGGAGAAAATGAGCCCAGAAGCTTTGTAATTTGATTCTACCATCTGTTGAGGTCCCTAACAGTCATGTAAGCTGAAATGACATAGACCAAGGGTAGGGAACCTGCGGCCTCAAGGCCACATGTGGCACTCTAAGTCTTCAAGTGAAGACCTTTGACTGAATTCAAATGTCACATAACAAATCCCCTTAATAAAAGGATTTGTTCTGTAAAACTTGAACTCAGTCAAAAGGCTGCACCAAAGGACCTAGAAGGCCACATGTGAACTAAAGGTTACAGTTTCCCCAACTCTGACATAGACCTCCAGGGTTCTGTTTTTCATTTGTGACAGCTCCATAATAAAAATAACAAAAACAAGATCCACCTGCTTTACACAGGATGAGTACTCTCAAAACTAAAGCTATGGAGTCTGAACTGGGAGATAAGGTGATGAAAATATCATTTGGCTTAGGAGGTAGTGTGGTATAGTAGATAGTGCCCTAGGCTTGGAATCAAAAGATGCCAGTAGTCTAGCTTAGTGGAAATGGGCATGGAAGTGGCAGGGGGAACAGACAGGTGTGAAAAACATAACAGTAGCAGAATTTGCAGGTTTTGACAATGGATTGAATGTAGGAGGTGAGGGAAGGAGCAGAGGCAAAGAAGATTCTGATGTTGTATGCCTAGGTTACTGGGAAGATGGTTGTAATATCGACAGAGCCAGAGGAGTTAGGAGGAGTAGGTTTGGTCGAAAATATTTAAGTTCTTTTTTGGATATTGTGCCTTTTCAATGACGTATGGGATGCAAATTGAGAAAGTTTGAGAAGCATCAGAAACTGACCCTTAGAATTCTTGGGGGAAGGGACTAAGAGGCTAAGGAATGTATTTACTAACTATATTAATATTCAATGAACAGGGAAGACCAAAAGCAAAGAACATAAGTTATGTGCTAGTCCTGAGAAAAATGAAGGATAAAATGTTTAATAAGTGCTTACTGTGTGCCAGGCATTGTGCTAAATCGAAAAGATTCAAATACAACCAGAAGGAAAGTCAACCCCTGCCTTCAAGGAGCTTACATTCTAATATAAAAAGGCAACAAATATAGAGGAGGGAATGAAGGTGGGGTGTGCATGACTGCATGGTTTGGAAATGTTTGAGAAGTGATGCGGAGGCCTGGTTCCTGCAAGGCAAGGCAAAAGCTTACTTGTCAGAGTTCAGGGACTCAGGGCCTGGGTCCATTGGACTGAGATTTTGCTCTTTAAAGCCAAAAGATAGCACTAACTTTATGTATGAATAGAAGGAGTCTGTTCTGGAGCCTGTTACTTGTGCTATGAAAGTCAAACCAAATAGGAAGCACTCATTTGTTTTTCACCATTCACATCTACCTGATACATACTGTAGAAGGGAGAATTGCCTGCTGGAGCATCCTATGTCCAGGAAGAGAGCCCAGAAAACCATTCAGAAAAGATCTTGCCTTCTCAAGAACCAAGGGACAAGAGAATGAGACTTCCCACCTTGGGCTGGATGAAACCAGATTTATCTCATAATCTGGACAAAGTTGGGTTCTGGTTCTATATACCTAGAACTGGGGATAATCTGTGTGGCATTTGTTCCCTATTGTGGAGTGGTTTCTGATACTCTTAAAGACTGGTTTAATGGGGTCACATGGATGCCCTATTGAAGACAGGAGCAGAAGAAAACTAAGAGGCAGACTGGAGTTCCCAAGGCTGAAGTTTCAAGATGATTCTTCCCTTTCATCACCTTTCAGATCCCATCAGTGGGGGTGCCTTCTGTTTGAGGGGAACCCTTGGTGCTCTGCTAGACTCAGCAGTGCAGAGTGAAAAGAGTGGGTCTTCTCTCATGTGACCTGAGACCTGGTCATTTTCCTTTTTTTTTTCATAAAACCCAATAAATTTGAGGGATTATAAAGAGTTGAGACTCTGGAGAGGGAAAATAAAATTTCTTTTTCATATGAAAGAGGAAAATTGAAGAGTTCTTTTATTTCTTTTCTTTAAAGAGTGAAGGGAGAAATGGTGCACAGAAAAAAATATCTTTTTTTTAAGCAATAGGGGTTAAGTAACTTGCTCAAGGTTACACGGCCAGTTATTTCTGGGTGTGGTGCTGAGTATCTGAGCCCGGATTTAATCCAGGTCATCCCGACACTGGAGCCGGTGCTCTTACTCGCTGAGCCACCTGGCCACCCCTAAAAAATTATCTTTCAACCTTGAATACAAAATGAACACAGAGGGGACAGGATGAGGATGAAGACCACCAGAGGCAGGTAGATTCAAGCTAAATGGTCCAACTTTGTAGGTAGTTTCCTCTGTTTCATTGTTTTTTTTTTTGTTTTTCTTTCTCAAAAATGCTGCCCCAAAGGAGAGCTAGAATGAAGAGGGCAGTGTTCCCATCAGACTGCAGGAAAGGCTAAGGAAATCACCCAGGCAGTTCCAAAGTGGCTTTTGCAGATGAAAATTCCACACACATTTATTCAGCACCTACACCTGTGTGGACAACCCATTCAGCAGTCAGTCTGCATTTACCTTCTTTTTGCTCATGTGTTCTAGTCATCTGTGGTTGGTCAGTTGAAGTTGAATCTAGGTTAAAAAAAACCCAGTCTTCTATGTATTCAAGGGGAAGATGAAATATGGATTTCCTGGCAGTCAGTCAATCAGTCAAAAAACCTTTATTAATAACTTACTGTGTGCTGGGAAAATGGCCCAAATATACAAAGGAATAATGACATAAATCAGAATATATGACTTAACGAAAGAATCCTAAATAAGCCTTATTCTGTCTGAGACTATGAGGAAGGGGTCAGGTTACTGAAAGATTCCCTAGAAGGTCTGCTGTGAGGCTGGGATCAGACTAGAGGAGAGAGAAAGAAGAAAGGAGGAGTGAGAGTAGCCTCCCATTCTTGCTGTTCAGTGGCTCTTTTCTCAAGAAAATGTTGCTGAAAATGGGATGAGTCGTGTGTGTACATGTGGGAAGACTCCAAGGCTCTGGCCCAATATACTCATAGGTGCATTTGTCAGCCTCCCTCCCTTTGCTTCTCTGTACCCATCTGGTGCACACCCTAGCGAACAAGCAGTCAACAGCCCCCAGAGTCACTGAGTACAGAGAGGTGTAGGGAGGGGTGATCAAGCCGCCATCCAGCACAAGCTTCTCCCCTTCTCGGCCATCCAGGGTGCTACATCATTACCTTCTCTCCACTTGGAGAAAGAGACTAAATAGGTAAGAAAGCAAAGGGGGCCATGTGGCATGGGACTTGGGAATAAAGAGACCTGAAGTCTGCCCTGGCTTTGGCAATAGCACTGGGTATCCTAGCCCACAGAACCTCAGGCTGAAAGGGACCTTCCCTGCTCTCTGGTCCACCTCATACCCTAAAGAAATGTCCTTTACACCATTCCTAGTAAGTGGTGACAGCCTCTGCCAAAAGCCCTTCGGTGGTAGGGAGTACAGGGTGGTCTCAGAAGGGGACAGCTCTCCTCCCTATGAAGGTTTTTCTTTCTTTTTGTTTTGTTTTGTTTTTTGGAGGGGGGAAGGCAAGGCAATTGGGGTTAAGTGACTTGCCCAAGGTCACACAGCTAGTAAGTGTGATCAAGTGTCTGAGGCTGAATTTGAACTCAGGTCTTCCTGACTCTTCCTGACTCCAGGGCCAGTGCTCTATTCACTGTGCCACCTAGCTGCCCCTGAAGGTTTTGCTTGCATCGAGCCTGAATGTATATGCCTCTGTACCTTCCACCCTCTGCTCCTACTTTCTCCTGGGGGGCCAAGCAAAACAAATCAAATCCTTCCACTCATCCATCCCTCACATGCTTGCAAACAGCTCTTCAGGCTTCTCCAGGAGAAGGAGCCTGAGTTGTTGTGAAGGCCTCAGAGTTGTAGGTCTGGGTGATGGTCAGAGTTGGGGTACATGGGGGTGAATGGGTGTTGCAGTGGAGAGGGCCCAACTAGCCAGAGCTGAGGAGCCCCAGGCTCAATGGAAAGATAGCATCAGCAGACAAGGCAAGAAAAGCCTTTCCCGTGCTGCCCACATCAAGTCTTTAATGTTTCCTTAATTGTAACTGCCTGCTGAGTTTACCTGTCATGGGGAGTGTGTATTTTAACAGAGAGCATGTCACATGGCTAAAAATATTTCAATGAAGAGGAATAAGAAGACAAAGTTATGTCTCTATTGTGAAAGTGGGGTTTTTTTCTTCATAAACTTACATGCAAATATCCATCTCCCTGTGGCACAGACTATTTTCTCTTTAATACAGATGCTCAAGAAATGTAAATTCCTTTTCCCCCACTTAAATAAGAACCGTACAAAGCTACCAGGGGAGAATAATGAGCCCCACATTGTACCACCCCAGCCATGATGAATCCCATGGCTCCATGGTTACAGCCAAAAAGGGCTGGGGTTGGGGTGGGGGTGGGGGAGAATAGACGCGCATATGGATTTCTTTGACTAGCTTTAAGCAACTAATCCTAACTGGGAAAACATGTCACATACAGTGTTGGGTCAGCAGAAGAAAATATTTACCTGAAGGAGAGCCAGGCACCTGATATGATAAGGTACTGCTGGTCCTTGTCTCTAGCTTTTATTTGGAGATAAAAAAGCCCCACACGATTTCTGCCCACTGCCCTTGTGGGGTCCAGTCTACAAATGCTTCTGCCAGCATTTTACTTGCCAAGGGTTAGGAGAGAAATGCTCCAAGAATATGCTAATGTGGGGATTATGTACAGTATTACAGTAATGTACAGTAGTGGGGGGAGCAGAGGGGGCACCAGGGGGGAATTTTTTTTTCCATTAGTGGAGCTTCTCTGAAGGTAAAGCAAGCAGTTGTGGGAAACTTTCTGGGGAGCCCTGCATCATGATCTCAAAGGCTCTGTAGAATCAGGGAACCTCGAAATTAGAAGGAGCCCCTTTTTCTCACACAACTTGCAAAGTGCTTTAGATATGTTATCTACTTTGAACTTCACAATGCACTGAGGTAGGTACTATTATCCCCTTTGTACAGATAAAGAAACGGAGGCTCAGGGAAGTGTAATGACTTTCCCAGGGCCACATAGCTACTTAGTTTCTGAAGGAGGTCTCCCTGAGCCATCTCTCTGCCACACTATCTCTCAGCATTCTAGGTCATTCTCCTGTGTAATGCTGGAGACAGCTAGTTGGCAGAGTGGATGGAGAGCTGGGCCCAGGGTCAAGAAGACCTGAGTTCAAAGTGTGAAATCGGTCAAATCAATTAATTTCAATTTTCCTCAGTTTCTTTACCTGCAAAATTGGGTTCATAATAACACCTACCTTTCAGGTTTTTTATAGGCACGGTTCTTATTCCCTTCTCGCCCACTCCCCTTGCAGGGCTTTCTTCTGCAGTATTCATGACAGCCTTTCCTTGTCTCCTAGTCTCATATGGTATCTTAAAGGAAAACAAAACAAAAACCACCAGCAATTCAATGACAGAGAAATGGCATAACCTAGGGGAATACATACAAGACATATGGCCGAGGTGATCTTTTGACAGCATTTGCAGTATTCCCCATCCAGAGGCTCCCACATCCACAGTGGAGGAGAAAGGGGGGGTGGAGGAAGGAAGGGAAGGGAATGGCAGAGGGAGGGACTCTGGAGGGGAGAGGGGGCAAGGGAAAGCCTGTTTTCTCAGCTCTTCTCCAATGTTAAGCTGGGTCACTATACTTGTGCAGTTTCATTTCTCCTTTTTTTTTTTTGGCATTACTATAGTCATTTTGTATATTGTTTTCATGGCCCTGCCACTTCATGTTACATTGTTTCGTGTACATCTTTGCATGCTTCTCTGGGTTCTTCCCGTTTGTTATTTTTTTATGGTACAGTAAGATTTCCTTACATTAATGTATGACAGTTTAAGTATTACCTAATCAGTAGGGACCTACTTTGTTTCCAATACTTTGCTTCCATAAAAGCATTGCTGTGAAGAAAAGCCTCTTTTAAACAAACAAAATGTTGAGTGTTTTATTAAAAACTTAACACTGACCATCAATAGACAACTACACTTAGCAGATCTTTATTATTTCCATTCATTTCATTGTCTAGAGTATCCTTGTAAGTCAGCCTGGTAGAATAGAAAAAGCACTGAATTTTGCTTGTCAGGACTTGCGTTCAAATCTCACCTCTGCTACATCCTGCCTATGTGATCTTGGGGTGGTCATTTCTCCTCCATGGACCTAATTTCCTCCTCTGTAAAATAAGGGAGTTGGACTCCACGGCCTCTGAGGTCCTTTCCAATTCTAAAAAGAAGATCCTCAGATCCCTCTTTAATCTCCTTCAGGATTCTTACTCCCTTCTCCCCTCCTCTCCAGTCAGAGTTAGTGGATACTTCTGATCCTTTTTTCATTTGGCATTAGTTTGTAAAGGTCTTTCCAGATTTCTTTGTATTCCTCATACTTGTCGGGCTTAGTTGTGTGAGACTATTCCATTCCCTGGATGTACCACAATTTTTTTTAGAGAGTCCCCTATGGTTAGACATTTAGGTTACCTCTAGTTTTTCAAACTTACATTTAATGTTTCCACAAAAATATTTTTGTTGTTGTTTTTGATAACACCTCAAGGTGCTATCCCAGCAGTAAAATCATTGAATCAAAGGATATGGTTATTTTTATAACATTTCTGCATGTTTTCAGGTTGAGCTCCAAAAAGAGTCGACAGATTTGTAATTCCGCTTAACAATAGGCTGCACCTATTTCCTTATAATCCTGCCAATGATAAGTTTCACTGTTTTTCATTCTTTCTGCCAATTTGATGGGTGCAACCTTATAGTTATTTTAATTTTCATTTCTTTGATTATTAGTAAGGATGAGTATTTTTAAGTGATTATTAATGATTTGTTTCCTTCTTTGTAAAAATGTCTCCTCAGAATTTTTGGCCATTAACCATGGTGGAATGGGAGTTCTAGAAGATATTTTCCTGACTGTGGTTCTTCAGTTATGTCTCTTGGTCCCTTTCATCAAAAGCAGTCATTTCTCTGACATAGCAGAACTTGGCTGGACTAATCAATTGGTTCTGTTGAACAGTCAGCTAAATTGGGTTTTGTTGCTGGTGTCTGGGCCATTTCAAAGTTTTGCCAAGCTCCTATAGGAATTTTCCCTTGGATTGAACTATGAAGTTTGGAATTTGTTGAAGCACAGACATTACCTTCTGGATTTTGATCATTGAATCATTGATTTCACTTAGATATGGACTTTGTCCATGGATAAGAGTGCTTTAAGGAAAGCATTCAAAACCTGCATTGGAATTGGAGGAAGTTCAGCCTCCCAATATTTCATTGCATTTGAGAACTGCATGAATCCTGAATTCATCCTAATCAGACTTTTGTGAGAGGTAGCATGGGATGGTTGTGGCTAGAAAGCTGGCTTCAGAGCTAGGAAGACCTGGGTGTGAGTGTTATCTCTGATACAGCCTGACTTTGTGAACCTGGCCAAAGCGTTTGATCTCTTGGTGTTGTAGGTAACTCTCTTCCATTTTAAGGTGCAGAAAAAGAGCTAATCTGTGTTGGTAGAGTTTCCTTTGCCAACGAGATCTCAGGACAAATCCTTATCTGATATTTGTGTACTTTGTGACTGTCCCAAAGGATCCCTGACAAGGTCAGGTGTTACTAGGAGGAAAGTCTGGAATTTGCCCTCAGATTTGGCACATGGAGATCTATTGTAGAATCATAAATATTGGGCCTTAGAAATAAGCATGTTTTTAGGGATCCACTTACAAGCAATTATTATCTTAATGGCCGGGGAATATTGTGGCAAATTCTTGCCCCTCTGTAATTTCACAAAAGCTTACAAACAAGGGTGGACACACCATTTCCACATCATTGGTCAATTTGGACCCTGTTGGAAATAACTCTATTTACCAAGATGTGTCATAAAGAAGAAAGTGCAATGAAAAGCATGTTCCCTTTGACTTTCTATTAGAAGGATTTTCTCCTCCCTTCCTCCCCTTCTCCCCTTCTCTCTCTCTCTCTCTCTCTCTCTCTCTCTCTCTCTCTCTCTCTCTCTCTCTCTCTCTCTCTCATTCTCTCTCTCTTTCTCTCAACATACAGTGTTATAATACTATAACCTTTGCAATGTTATGCTATTTCCTAGAAAAGATTTTGATCACTATACTAAATATGCCCCAAGAGGCCTTTATTCCATGCAGCAGAAGGCCTGTACTGTGTAGTAGAAAGAGTGCCAGACTGGCAGTCAGGTAAGAACTGAATTTGAATCCTGCCCCTCACACTTCCTAGCAACATCTCTGAGCCTCAGCTCCACCATTTGTCAGGTAGGATAACTGTGCTTGTAGTATTTACCTCATGGTGAGATACTGTATGGGAAGTGCTTTAGCAATCCTAAAGCACCATTAAAATGTCAGCTATTAGTCCATTCACATTTATGATGTGCCTACTATGTGCCAGGCACTATGCTAAAATCTGGGGATACAAAGAAAGTTAAAAAAAGACATGCCCTGCCCTTGAGCAGCTCACAGCCTAACAGGGGAGGCAACATGCAAACAATATGTACAGACAAGATATAGACAGGAGAAACTGGAATGAGTAGAGTGCCTGCCATTATTAGTATAAATGTCACTTGTCATTTCCTGCCATACCACAGTCCTCAACTTCTGTAAATTTCAACTCAGGATTATTTCCTACAGGATACATTCTCAGATACCAGTATAGTTTCTCTCCCTGTATCTCTCCTGACCCAACTCCTGTTCTAATTATTTGTATACAGATATATATCCTCACTGATTACATGTTTGTCTGTTCATTGAGTCCTTCTTTTTACTAAGTATTCTTTGAGAACAGGACCCTGTATCTCCTCTTTAATCTGTAACTCAACCACTTTTTGTGGTGTTACGTACCCAGATACCTGGTAGCTGCCTGTCAGTTTGCCTGACCTATAGCACCTGAATTGACAGGCTCCCTCAGTTAATTCCAGCCTGCACAATCTCACCATCCCAGTAAAAAGAGACTTCCTATCATCTCCAGCAGAATGGGGAGGGAGGCCAGTAGGAACAGCTGGGCCTGGGTCACAGTGAGTTTTCATCACTGGGTCCTCTAATTGTTCTCTCTTTTCAAAGATGATGATGTCTTTTGACCTCAGGTTCAAACCAGCAATTACTGCTTGTGGTAGCAGCAGAAAAGGTCTAAGAATAGCATTTCTGGAGAGAACAGCAGGAAGGGAATTCAGTATGACAGGTTCAGGCACACAGTTGGAAAAATCAACCCCAAGACCTATGATTCTTCCTTTTGCTAATAGATCCAAATGCCCCTTCTCACTGTTGAAAGAGGAATGTATAAACATTTTCTCAGTCTGATGAAGATAGGTCAGGGAGGTGTGGATCTAAAGCAGGATACCCTGGATTCCCTTCCCCCACTCAGTCCATGTTCTACTTTGTAAAATGAGGTGGTACCTTCTAGCTCGGTCATCCTGTTGGACACTTTGGGAGGTCCAGTGGGCATGGAAGGGCTGACTTTAGAATCAGAGTTCACTCTCATCTCAGGATATTTTTCAGCCACTCTAGGAGTTTGTCAGCACATGTATTAATTCAGTGGATTCCTTTGAGGCTACCAAAGGAGAGATGTTCCCATTGCTAGGGGTTTTTTTCTTCTTCCTTTTTCTGGCTGACTGATTACTCTGGTCTGTGGTCTTTGTTAGAAGTCTGAGAAGGTCACGAAGGGATGATTGTGTCAGTAAAGTGCGCTGCTCATGTACTCCACTAGTAGATTTCTCTGACACTGTATAAAGTCATCTTCAGGAGCCAAGTGTGTGGATGCTGAGAAGTCTGGGCATAATTCCTTTCCTACACATTATTGCCACTACACATCAGTGATCTTTTCCTCCATGTCTGGGCTGGATTTATATATAAATAGAGGAGGGGAGAGCCTATGGGGTGTGATCTGAGGGTTCCTGCCACCCTAAACAACTCTCTTAATCTCCGAAATGTGCTGATGCCTAAGGGCCAGATTAGCTGCACCAATAGTGAGTGAGCAGCGTAGTCATATGTAATAAAGTTGAAAAGGCAGGTTGGGTCCAGTGTCTGTATGATTTTAAATGCAAAAGAGAGGACATCACATTTGATTCTAAGGGTAATAAAGAGCCGCTTGAGTTTCTTGGGGAGGGGTATACCATCATCAGACCTGTACTTTAGGACTTTGGCAGCTGCAGTCACTGAGACAGCTGGGTGGTAAAGTAAAGAGAGCACTGGACCTAGAGTCAGGAAGACCAGAGTATAAATCTGGCCTCAGACAAGCATCTAAAATGCATACAGTATCTTTGTGTCCCTGGGCAAGTCACTTAACCTCTGCCTGCCCCAGTCAGTTTCATCATCTTAAAATGAGGGCAATAATAGAAACTGTTTCCCAGGGTTCTTGTAAATATCAAATGAGATAATATTTGTAATGTGTGTGGCACAATGCCTGGAACACGGTGATGCTTAATAAATGCTTGTGTTCTTACAGGGAGAACGGATTAGAGAGGGGAGAAACATAAGGTGGGAGAGCCAAATAGGAGGGTATTAGGTAGTGAGACCTTGAATTAGGGTGTTATATGTGTGAGTAGAGGAAGGGGACAGTGAGAGATATTTCTGAGGTAGAAATGACAAGATGTTGAGAGAGACTGAGGAGTCAAGGATGATGCCACAATTGTGAATCTGGGTGGCCAGGAGGATCATAGTGTATTTTACAGAACTGTTAAATATATTGCTGTTCTAAGGACTAGTCTGGAATTTACAGCATGCCACATACCAGGAAAGGTTAAGAAATGTATCCAAGAGATTGAAATAAACATGGTTCATTCAGTGCCTCAAAATTTGCTTGATTGAAACTCTATTGAAAACCTATGGACTATAATCAAGGCTAGATTTTAAAAATTGGATTGCTCATCAAAATTATACTTAATATCCATGATAAAGATGAGGTTTCATGATGAAGGACTAAGGAATACGTGTCACAATCTTGTGAACTCATGTTTAAACCATATAAAACAAATGATTACAGTGAAAGGACAAAGTGCATATTCAAACTTTCTAAAAAATGTGAAAAGTTGTAAGCTTTTATTATGTATCAATAACTTTGTTGTACTTTGTCCCAGCTGATTTGTGCAATACTGAAAGGGAGTTCCAAAGAGGGATAGGTTTTACATAAAAGAGAATGCATTCAGTTTGGAGCATGTTGAGTTTGAGATGGCTACCACCTACCTATTTGATGTATGCGATGCAGTAGCTTAGGTCTTGTGCAGCGTTATATCTAACATATGTCCAAGATGGACCATTTATCGTCCTAAAAACACCTTAAGTTATTTTAGTATTTCTGTTTTGAAGAGTTGAGACCCAGGTAAAGTCATTTTAATGACCAAACATACTACTTACTAAAAATTGGCTGTTTCTAGTGAACCCAGAGTTCAAGTCTGGACCTTTGTATAAGATTCTCCTCATTGGTGGAGAGGACAACTCAATGCTCTGTGCCTGCATGAGGGGCAGAGTTGGAGAGACCTTTGGAGAAGACTATTTTTCTTCTGGCTTCCCAGCTTTAAGAGAGAATACATATGGTTTCATGTTCTCTTCTGGGAGAGGCTCCTAAAACTGAAAGAAGATTGTGGGCTCTGACTTCCAGCTTTCTGCACTGGAGACTTCAGGGAATTTCCCCCTGGGTGAGCTTGAGGACTCTCTGGGTAGAGCCCTTAAATCTTGCTGCCAGCAGGAAAGCTCATTCACACTATGAATTGTTTGATATATTCTAAATTGTACAACTTCTCTGATTTATGTTTCCTAATAGCTTGAATAAATGGGTTGATATGCTATTCACTATTTGTGATAATCTTTCTGAAACTAGCATTTGATGGAGAAAGGATCCAGCCTTTGAATATAGCTTGGGGCATCTTTTCCCAGTTAAGTGATTGTGACCAGAAAAAGCAACATTTCCTCTAGGCCAGCAAGGTGAGCAGATAAGTATGAAGATAGCCCAGTATCCCCTCTCTGAAGAGATAGGTTTAGTCTCAATGTCTTGCTCCCCTCCAAGAATGAATCAGAGTCTTCCTTAGAGAAGGGTGGGTAAGATTCTAGAGGTAGATACTGACTCCTCCCTGGAAGTTGAATTTAGACAAACCCATGTGGACATGTACATAAGCTACAGGGGCAACAGTCCACTTTATACTAGTGTATTTTAGCTATTACATATTCTAACTACACAGATGAATTTTTTTAGGATTCTAGTATTGAAGACTTAATTCAGATATTTATAAAAATCAAGTAAATTGATGTAAAGACTTAATAGCAGCTTTATGTTTTTGTAGGAAAATTGACTGGATTAATGGTTACTTGTAGTTATAAAGAAGTTATTAGAATTTCTTCTGAAACCTTCAAAATGTCACTTAAAAATCAGCAGAAAAATGTTGTTACATAAGTTCAGTTAATTAGCCATGTAATTATCCATGCAAGATCACAGTTATTGTATTAAATATTTTCTTTTGGGCAAATTAGAAAATTATATTAAAAAAGAATGCAATAAGAAGTTGGAGATGTGTGACTGGAGCTCAAGACAGACAGTGGGGCTGGATATGTAGATTCAAGAGTCATTTGCACCCAGATGATTAAGCTCATGACCGGCTGATGAGGTCACCAAGTAAAGGAACAGAAAGACAGAAGAGAAAAGGACCCAGGACAGAGCCTGGAGGAACACCCACAGTTTGAGGATGTGATATGGATAATGTACTAGGAAAAGACCTGAGGGGTGGCCTGACAGGAAGGAGAAATAAGAGAGAGCAGTATCATGAAAACCAGCTAGGAAATGGTGGTCCATAATGTCCAATACTGCAGGGAGGTCAAGAACAATGACTAAGAACAGGTCCTTAGATGTGTCAATCAAACAATCTTTAGTAACTTTGCAGAGAGCAGTTTCTGGTGAATGATAAGGTCAGAAGTCAGATTGCAAAGGAAATGAGTGAGAAGAGAGGAAGCGGAAGAAACCTGTGTAGAGAGCTTTTCTTTCCTACAAGTTTGGCTCTGAAGGGGAGAAAATACATGCGATGATAGCAAAGATTATTAAATGCTTACTATCCACTGGGCACTGGGTTAAGCACTGAGGATGCAAAGAAAGTCAAAAGACAGTCCCTGCTTACAAGTAGCTCACAGTCTTATGGGGAAGACAACATGAAAACACCTATGTACAAACTGGGGCAGCTAGGTGGCACTGTAGTGAATAGAATGTTGGCTTGGAGCCAGGAAGACTCATCTTCCTGAGTTCAAATCTGGCCTCACACACTTACTGGTTGTGTGACCTTGGGCAAGTCACTTCACCTGTTTGCCTCAGTTTCCTCATCTATAAAATGAGCTGGAGAAAGAAATGGCAAATTACTCCAGTATCTTGGCCAAGAAAACCCCAAATGGGTAATTACTTGTAATTACTTGCCGCTGGATTTGGCATTTAAGAGATCTTTAGTAACTTCAGAGAGAACAATTTCAGTTGAATGATAAGCTTAGAAGCCTGACTACAAAGAGAAGAAGGGGAGGCATCAATTATAGATGCCCGTTTTATGGAATTTACCCATAAAATGGAGGAGAGATGTAGGACTCCAGCTAACAGGGGTGGATAGATTAAGTGACTCTTAGTCAGTAGGTAAGCAGCTAGTAGACAGGGAGAGACTGAAGATAAATTAGAGGGCAGGGATGATAGAGGGGACAATGTGCAGAAGAAGACGGTATGGAGGGAGATTACTTGTGCAGAGAGAGGGGTTTGTCTTGGCAAGAAGAGGGTGGAAATAATGGCAGAAGGCATTTGGGTGATATAAGATGAAGAAGAGGGGAAGAGATGGAGCTCTCAGTGAATGGCCTCCATTTTTTTCAGTGAAATGAGGCAAGATTCTCAGTTGAGTGGGTGGGTGGAGTGGAGCGGAGCCATAGGAAGTTTGAGAACATTTGGAAAAGCTGCTGTGGTGAGTGGGATAGTGAGTCAATTAGAGAAGTGTAAAAGTATTGCCTTATCACAGTAAGGACACAGTTGAGGTCATGTAACATAAATTTGTAGTGAACTCAGGCCTAATGAGGATTTTTTATGCTTAGAGGAGACTTGGGCAACAGGGAAGGGGCCAGAAGAGAGGGAGAGACTGAAGATCAGAGAGAGGGTTAGGCTGATCATGGGGACAATCTGCTTAGAAGATCAGAGGGTCTTATAAAGTACATGTAAAAGGGTTGGCCTTGGCAAAGAGAAGGATAAACTTCTTGTCACAGACATGAGCAAAGGGGGAAGGAATGAGGATTATGTCACAAAGATGTGACATACAGGAAGAGGAAAAGAGGGAGCTCGTGGAGAATGGCCTCAATTTTCTCAGTTAAGTAGAGATCAAGTTCTTCACCTGAGCAGTTGGGGGGAGGATATGGTGTGGGAGGCTTGAGGAGAGAAGAGGAGGTTTTCGACAGCCTCATGGGGGAGTAGGACTCGGAATCAATTAGGGTAAAAGGAGTAACAGTATTGTCTTGCTGTGGTGAAGGCCTAGTTAAAATTAGTTAACAGAATTTTGTTGTGGTAGCCCCATTGCATGATTTCCTCCAACTCCATGCAGCAGTATGAGTGGGAGAAGCAAAGGAAACAGATGGGGTGTAAGCAAGAAATTCAGTATCCAGTAATAAAATGTCTCATATCATTAATGTGGAAACAATGGAGAGATATGGGTGAGAAGAGCGTATGATCAAGGCGATTTGGAACTGTTCAAATTGCTGGACTCAGAGTTATCGTTAATGATTCCATTCAGCTTGGAAGGAAGTGAAGTATCGCAGGAATTTGTGCTTATTGGCCCCTGGACTGTTTCATGTTTTTATTAGGACTCAGAGAAAGAGAGACAGCATTCATGTCAACTCTGCAGACAGCCTCAGTCTAGGAGCAGTAGCTGATACATTGGGCGAAAGTCTCGTTTAAAATATGTGTTGGCCTTCTCTTGATTTCTCAAATCAGCAGTCTTTTTGCCTGGACACTAGGCATCCTTGCTTGGCCTCACCTCTGCCTTAGAGAATCCAACCTTTCCTGCTTGCCTCACCCACACCCTGTTAATGACCTCCCTCCCTAAACTACCTTGTATTTGTGTTATATTTACTCTGTATAGCTGATGAATAAATGAATGAAAAAACTGTGATTACGTGCCTTCTAGGTGTCAGGTAGTGAGGAAATCAGTGATTTCAGGAAATGCCCTCATCCAGTGCAGGTTAGTGCCTTCTCTGGGTCTTAGAGTTGTCTAAAGATTATGACTTGCTTAAAGTCACCCCTTTTCCTGTGACACATACTCTACCTAGGAGATGGGGCTGGAACTCAGTTCTTCCTGCTTCCAAGGCCATTTCCACTCCACACTAGGGATACAAAGGTAAAATAGACAGAGCCCATTCCCTCAGGCTGCTTGTAATTTAATAGAGAGATAGTGTATATAGGGAAGTAGTGGCCAGAAAAGGAAACTTTTCTTTGTGGAGTTACAGAAGTGGTGAATGGAGACATAAAGTAGTCACTTATGCCTTTTCCTGAAGCAATGGCAGCACTGACTTGTATTTAATTACTATTCCCAGGGCAAGAAGCAGAAGGGGATGAAAGGCATGGGGTGTGCAGGAGGGATGGCAAGATGGCTGCTGTGAAGCACGGTCAGGTCTATGACCAGCTAGCTGGAATGCGCTGGCAAAAATCAGGATGTTTTAGCACCCAAGCTGAGAGTCTCACGTATCCATTAGTGCCTACCTCCCAGGGTTGTTGAGGATAAAATGAGATAATATTTGTAAAGCACTTTACAAACCTTAAAATGCTATAGAAATTCTAGCTGGTGTTGTTGTTGCTATTAAAATATGAAGCCTACTGGGTGCTGGCTACCAGGAACAGCTACATGTGAAATATTTCCACCATTCTCCCCACCTATTTACCTTTCAAATTCCAGTAAAAATGCCACTTTCTTTAAGAAGCTTTCCCTGATCTCCCCTCTCTCTCCCTTGTGGGAAAAATTGTTGGTGCCCTAACAAACTAGAACCAGAAATTTGGGAACCAAGGAGTACTTACTGAGTTTGCCAGCAATGGTTCACTCACAAGGCTGGAGACTCCCCTTAACAACAAAAGGACAAAGCTTATATAGCTTTCAGTTTAGGCAGGAGGTGAATTGGATATGGGGTATCTCTGGATTGGATAGCGATTGTTGCTGGGGGCTTACAGGATAGGAAAGGGGATCCAGTATCCCTTGATTACGCAGGACATGTTGTTGGGGCTAGTAAGAGGAATGGCTCTGCCTCAGGTTAGTTCCCTCTTATAACCCCTCCCTAATAGGACTATTTTGGATACTTGCTGTTTCAGCAGAAAGGAAGATTGCAGAAAGAAAGGGTTTGGACTGTAATACAAACAGGGTTCAGGGCAAGGTAGAAGAACTACAGACCAAATAGAGTTGCTATAGTTTTCTAGATTTCCCACACCCTGCAAGCTAGTAATGATTTCTCCCTTCTCAGAACTACCATGGTATTTTGTAATCCTCATTTGCTCACATGTTCTAATTCAGACTAGAATTATCTGTACACATCTCATCTCGTCTCCCATACTAGATTGTAAGCTCCTTGAGGGCATGAGTCATGTCTTTAAAAAATATTTTTGTATCACCTAGAGCCCAGAAGAGTTCTCTTTACATAGAGGGACAGCAGCAAGCACTAGACTAAGTATGTCATCATAAAAACCCTGCTGAACAGTTAGAAGACACATGTTTGGGATACAGGTCACTCAGTAGTGAGTATTTTATTCTATAAACTTCTAACTGATGTGCAACTTTATGGGTAGACAGCCAGAAAGACAAGAGGAAAGAGAGCTTTTCTTTTTTTTTAATGTTGATTTTGGTAGCCCTATTCATGCATAAGTGTGGATGAGGAACATCTGTGAATTTTCACTGACTTATATAGCGTGTAGTCAGGGGGTGTTAGAACTCAACCAGAAGTTGAGTAGGTAGAGATTTTTCTCAACATTTTGTATTTGATGAATAAATGTTATTTTGGTTTTATTTAAATAAGAGTTTGAAGTAACAGTATTAGAGATAATAAAAAAATGCCTAGGATTATGGAAAACCTGGTTTTAACAATGTGAATCTTAATATAGCATATTTTCCCCTCTTGAATCCTGGGATCTTTGAATCACAGATTTAGAGAAAGAAAGGACATCAGAGGTCATGTAGTCTAATGTCTTCATTTCCCATGAATGAATAAAAAATATTTATTAAGCTCGAGGAATAGAAATCCAACTGCAAGGACAATCCCAGCCCTCACTGGAATTTAGGTTCTAGTGGGGGAAACAATGCACACAGGGTAGTGGTGGCCAGGGAGGAACAGTCTGATCATCAGATTCCAGGAGTGGTGAGTGGGGCCATAGGGAGTAGGCACATCCCATTCAGGAGCACTGCCAAAGTTGGTTTGATTGTAGTTAGTGGTTCCAGAACTGGAGGGAGGGCCAGGAAAGGAAGGTTTTATGTTGGCATTGAGGACATGGTATGAGAGCAGAGAGTGAAGTGAAACATGGATGGGGCCTCCCTATAATAGTGTTTGTTATATGAGCAGCACTTGTCATCAGGAGGGTAGGGCCCTAGGGAGGAAGAGTTCTTTTTTTTAAACAGATGGAGAAATTGAGGAAACCTAGGGGCAGAAGAGACTTACCCAGGGGCGGCCAGGTAGCACAGCGAGTAAGAGCACCGGCCCCAGTGTTGGGATGACCTGGGGGATCAAATCCAGGCTCAGACACTTAGCAAACCACCCAGAAACACCTGGCCGTGTAACCTTGAGCAAGTTACTTAACCCCAATTGCTTTTTTAAAAAAAGAAGAGACTTACCCAAGGTCACACACTAGTAAATAGTAGAGGGGATTATTGAAGCTGGGTACAAATTCCTCCTTTCACAAATCAGGGTTTTTAACAAAAATGAATCTAGCACTTCTTTTAGGGGTATCTCTCTTCACTTACCACCTTGCTCTCTTTTTCCTTTTCATCCTTAGGACTGGGAGGGAAGGAGACAGCTTTGAACCTCAGAGGAGCATGCTTCTGTCCTCTGGAGGTGCTGGCAAGCAAGCTGCAGCTGAGAGTGGGGGTTGGGGAATGGGGTAGGATTGGACTGGGGGAGGAGTTTCAGGGCAAAGCCTTTGAAGATACACTTGGTCTACAGTGAGGAGGAGGGTAGTGGCAGCCCTGGTTTGGCAAGTGGCTCTCTCCTTGCAGTCATGGTTGAATACTAGTACCTGCAATGGGCTTGGTTAAGGAATTCTGGGTTTCAGTTGGAAATAGATTGTGTTATTCCCATGGACTTGAGCCAAATGAAATATTGAATTAGTTCAGGTTTGCTTTGGAGGATATTTTGATGTTTGAGTTTGGTTCGGTAATTTTATAAAATACAAGGTTTCAGTCAGGTTCAAACTAATTGACTAGGTAGGTGCTTAAAAAACATACACTTAGTACTATTCATTGCTCAGTAAAATATAATTAGTGGTGTGGTTTTAGTGGGGGCACAACAGTTCAACAAACATTAATAAAACCCTTGCTCTTTGTGCTCTGTGTTTATGTAGCACATAAACGGTGTCCCTGGCCTTAATAAGCTTCCATTCCACTGGAGGATACAAGTAATAGAGTGGGGAGGGAATTCCCCCAAATGAGTGTTGAAGGCAGCTGAGGACTCCAAAAGTGGACAGGAGGTATGATGATGCCTTTGGTCAGGGAGATGGCCTGCATTAGAGGGACAGTCACTGTCTTCATGCTTTGTCTCACTCAAAGTCCCTGGTTTTCTATTCTCCACACAGATTATTTTGATTCATTCTAGAGGCCTAGAGCACTTTAGCCCTGGAAAGAAATCAATTTATATTTGACTTGTATTTATTTTGTCTAATAGCTTAGCTTTTTAGAACCTCATTTGATGGCAACATCATTTATGATGGCAAGATCATATATGCCACCTAAAAAGCCAAAGTTGTTGAATCATGTCCTGAGAGAGAATCTGAAGGTAGCTCCCTTAGAAAGAGTTGCCATTCCAGGCCTCCCCCAGAAAAGAGAGAGGACTCCACTTAAGTGAGAGAGAGAGCAATGGGATTGTTCTAGGGGGCCCAGGAAGGAGAGGCTGTACCCAAGAAAGAGCCATGCCAAGCAGAGGCTGGCTTCCTGGGAAATACAAAAACTTACGAACAGCTAGCTGAATGAGTCTTTGGCATTCTGGGTAATTTAGTGGCCTGTCATCTGAAACTGAGTTAGACAGAGAACCAGATTAGCTGGTTAAGACACCACTGTGAGTGGACCTTTGATTTGGGGGGAGCTTTTTATTGTTATTCTTTGTTCTACCTGCTTTACCTCTATTTTTTTTAAAAAAAAAAGTGAATTAAGAAACCTGTATTTTAAAAAAAGCCTCATCTTCTTTTATGTTGTGAGGAGCATGACCACTCCCCAGGGCTCTGTTTTCTAGGCCTGAAGCTGTCCATACTAAAGCCAACAGGGCACCTCTGGGTAGAACAGCAGCACCCCTTAGAACTAAAGTGCTAGAAGGACATAAAATGCCCCTTAAAGTGCCCCCTCCAGCCATATGCCACTGAGAACCAGAGATTATCTGCTAGTCCTCGCCCTCCTTCACAACCCTCCAAGACCTGAGTTCAAATCCACCTCAAAAACTTATTACCCATGTGACCTCCCTCACCCTCATTTTCCACATCAGAAAAGTGAGGATAATTGAATATCCTTCCCAGGGTTTGAGGTGATATCTGGAAAGGGCCTTGCAAACTTTCTGGAGCTATGGAAATGGTAGCTTGCAAAGCACTTTGCATACCTTCTCTGATTATGTGTGAACTGAAGTACTATCCTTTTACAGTTGAAAAAATCAGAGGCTCAGTCTTGTCCCTGACTGCACAGCCGTTATGTGTCAGTGGTTGAATTGGAAGCCAGGTCTTGCTGACCCTTTGTCCAGCCCCCTTTTAAATTGGGAGGTAAAGAAAAAGAGTGAAGGGAAATGAAAGTCTTACTCAAACTTCTCTTAGAGATGGGTCAAGTTTCACTTGGGGAAGCATAGGGCATTACTTATAGTTGACTATCAAATGAAACCAAATGCACTTCTTAAGTACCATGCTAACTGCCTTGAACATCATCTGTCCTTTCTAGCCATCTGATATTAAAATGCTAATTGTGTCACATGAATTCATTGGTATGCATTTCTAAAACCTTAAAAAGCAACTGATAATTGAAATAGTGATCTGCAGTAACAAATGCTAATTCTTTTAATTGATTGAAGGTAATTCATGAAAATTGTGGTGCATTAACCTAGCGATGTAGAAATGATGACATCATGAGGCTGGGCCCTGCCAGATGGAATTTTGAAACCAGAATAACAATTGAATTCATTCTTATGATCTCATTTCACATTTCATACTTCACATCCCTCTGTACCCACTCCCCAGGTGTATAGGAAGTAAATGTGGGAGAAGAGCTTTGAAAGAGAATCTGATACCAGAAAGCTCTCAAAAACTGCTAGATCTAGAATTAGAGGCCTTGGGTTCAAATTCCATCTTTGGCATTTACTATTTGACCTCGAGTGAGACCTTTAGCCTCTTTGAGGCCTCAGCTTCCCCATCTAAAGATAAAGGCATTAGACTAGGTGATCTCTAATGTTCTTGACAACTCTAAGTCTGTGATCTTATAATGCCCACTCACCTTCTGGCAGCCGCTTTGGTCTTTTGGCCCTCACCTCCCCATCCTGCCTTACTCGGGATGCAACCTCAGCTGCTGCTGCTAGGCTGTCACCACAGGATGCTGAGGTTTCCTTGAGGTCCTTCAGAAGCCTTTCCGCCGGTGTTTTTCTGGCAGCATGCCTAGAAGAAGGCCTGCAGGCCACCCTCAGGTGAGCCAGTGGGTAAAACAAAGCAGGAGCCCTATCTTGACTCTGGCATCTCTCTGTTGGCAAGGGAGCTGGGTGCTGGCAAGGGCAACAATGATTGCAACATCTGAAATGACTGCTTGGACAGAAACCTGGGCCTCAAACTACTGGGGGTTTTCCCTTTTGGGACATGGCCATTGTCCCTTCCCTTTTTAAAAATTTTTCATGCATTGGTTTAGAACAGAAAACGACACCCAAAAAAGAAGGCGAAAACAAGCTCTTGTGCCACCACCATCATGTGATAGGCAGAGAAAACAGTCCGCCTGGTTATTTTGGCAAAAGACAACTGGCCATGCTCTCTTGGAAAGAAATGGACACAATCAAAATACACATAAATGACACAGTCTATATATGGCTAGGCCAACACACCCAATACACTCTGTGGTTGCTGGTTCCAGTAAGGCAAGGTTCAGAGACAGCTATTGTGGGTCTGAAACGTGAGAAAGATAGGGCAGGCCACAACCCCTTAAATACTCCTTTCCTGCAAGTGAAATTGAGGCTTTGCAGGAGCAGGGTGCCTCTTTGTCTGATTAATGAGGCTTTTTCCCTGTGTAGCCATCCAAATTCTTTCTACAGTATCGACTCCCATTAGACTCCACTTCTAAACTTGTTTTGTGGAATAAAAGCTTGAGTGTTTTTCTCCAAATCCAGGAGCCATAAGGACATGGCTTATATTCCTGAAGGCAGCACCTTGCTTTGAAAGTGCTTAGCCTAGTTCCTGGCCCACTGCCATGCAGACAATGGAGATATGGGTAGGAGGCAGAGGAAAAGGCTGCTGTGGCTGAGCCCAGACATTCTAACATCTGTGGCTCTAGATTGCCCACATGAGAGAACTTGGTGCATGTCCCATCTACTAATTCCTGCCAAGGTGCAGTAGCAGAGAAAGGTGAGTTCCTCTGGGGGTACAGCTGGACTTTAAATAGATAATGTCAACACAGAACTCACTGACTTCTTAGGATGCAGGAGTCTGAATTGAAAAGCAATTCCTTCATCTGCAGAGCTGAAAGGAACAGACAGGAATTTCCTTTTAACTGGGGCTGCTCTCTCTGACTTGCCAGCTCTGATTTTTAATAAGAACAAAGTCTTCAGAGTAATTGTTTTACTTCACTTCCACTTGGCACCGAAAACGACAGAGGAATGGTCAGTTTCACTCGCTCTCTGGTCCACCAGAGCTGCTTGTTATTCTATGAATTCATTAAACTAAATTCTCTTCCTTTCCCCTCACGCTCACCCCCATTCACTGAACTTTTAAGACAACAGAGAAGATGACATGACTCTTTGCATCAGGTGGGTTATTGAAGATGATTGAAAATAATCAACAGCCCTCTGAAAAGGAGGGCTGGAGGTGAGGTGGAGATTCAAGATAAATACCACTACACATTTGCAAGTGGTTTTATTGGCTGGGATGAAACGTTTCTGTTGAGGGTACAATTCACTCTGCCAATTGTCTCCTAAATTGCAGAATGGGAGTATTAATAAAAGGCATTATCGAGTTCTTCAAAATAAACAGAAGCTCCTAGAAATCACCCAAGTTTGTATACCTTTGAGCAATACTGTCTAGTTTCCATTAAAATTGCCCCATCACACATGATGAAAACAAGTAGAAGACTGTATGCTGATACCTGTGGTCGCCAAATCCAAGTGCGGCCATTGCATTTGTCTACTAATGTTTATATTCAACTTTATTACAAGAGGCATACTCTGGCTGTGTGTTTCTGCATGTTTTTGTGTACATATGTGCTTGAGTGTGTGTCTGCATGTACTTGTTTGTGTGTGCATATATGTGTATGTGCACAAGTATGTGCTTGTGCATGTTTGTATGTGCGTGAGTGTGTGTTTGTGCATGTTTTTGTGTGCATGTGTGCATGAGTGTGTTTGTGCATGTTTCTGTCTGCATGTGTGCACGAGTGTGTGTTTGTGTGTGCACAAGTGTGTGCTTGTGCATGTTTGTGTGTGCATGAGTGTGTGTTTGTGCATGTTTCTGTGTACATGTGTGCATGAGTGTATTTGTGCATATGTATGTTTGTGTGTGCATGTGTGAGTGTGTGTGTGCATGTGCACATGTGTTTGTGCTTGTTTCCTGGACTTTTCCACCCATGGGACTCTTAAAATGTTCCCTTGTAGCTGTGTATGGCAAATCTACTCTAGGAAAGATGGACCGATCCCTGCTTGAAGATTTGCCTACTTGACTTCTCCCCCTAGTGGTTACAACAGGGAGAAGTGGGTGTACCTGAAGCGCAGGCCTCATCATGAAGCATGGAGTAAGAGTAGACCAAGTGTAATGGTGACCTAAAGTAGGCAGAGGCTTAAATGGTGCTCCCCCTTCAAAGGGTGTTAGTTCAATTCAACAGATGCTGTTTAGATGCCTTTTCTGTGCAATGATGGACACTGGGAAGGTACATATTTTAGGGAAAATATAATCCACACTTTGGGCCGCAGTTTCTTCATCTATAAAGTGAATGCCATGAACTTTTTGGTCTCTTCCATCTCTAAATCTCTGAGCCAAGAAGAAAGCATCTGGGCTTTGGAGTCAGGAGACTTCTCTATGCAGTCCAGCTGTCCTGGGCTCTGCTTTTGCATCACCAACTGCCTCTTGGACATTTTGAATCGAATGTCCCCTAGGCATCTCAAATGCACCATGCCCACAGCAGAACTCATTATCTGCCCCTGAAATGCACCTTTCTTTCAAACTTCCCCGTTTCTGTCAGAACCACTACAATCCTTCTCTTCTCCCAGGTTCCAAACCTCAAGGCCATCCTTAACTTGTCTCTCTTCCTCATCTGCAGATTCCATCAGATGCCAAGTCTTATAGATTATACCTTCATCTCTCACCTCCATCCCTTTGTCTCTATACACATGACCACCACACTAGCTCAGGTTCTCGTCACCTCATCATGCCTGATAGCCCACTCATCCTCCACACAGTTGTCAAAGTGACTTTCCTAAAGTACAGGTCTGACTGTGTGACTCCCCTATTCAATAAACTCCATGGCTCCCTATTGCCTCTAGGACCAAATGAAAACTCTTTGGTTTGGAATTTCCAGTCTTCTACAACCTGAACTCAACCTGTCTTTGTAGCTGCATTAGACATTACTTCCCTTTAGCATTCCACAGTCCACCCAAATGTACATTTTTGTGGTTCCTCACACATGATATTCTATCTCTTATGCCTTCTTTCCTTCATTGTCTGTGTCACATCATTATAGTGGGTTTATTTCCTTGTTGGTTGCTTGGTCATTATCATAGATATGTCTTGTAATTTCTTTAGTGAAATCCACAGCACCCTGAGAGAGATTAGTCACACCATCCTTGTGGAAAAGCTACAACCACTACTTACTACTACCGTGTTTCCCCGATAATAAGACCTATCCTGAAAATAAGCCCTCCCCTTACTGTGTAAGATTCCTCTAAAATAAGCCCTCCCCCAAAAATAAGCCCTATTGAGATTGCTACTGTAGTGAAGGTGATCCCCTGCGCTACACGCTACATTACGGTACCCTCTGTATGCACCGTCCCGTCCCCCCCCGCCTTGAAATGCACGCCTTGCTCCAAGCTGCATCCAATCAGAGCTGCAGCAGTGAGCGCGTCATCCTGTTCTTCCCCAGTGATTTGCTTATTGAATAAAGGTACATTTTTTTGTTCACATTTACCTGTTTATTAAAATTGCTGGCAATGTTCATTAAAATAAGCCCTCCCCTGAAAATAAGCCCTCTGGTGTTTTTCTTTCCAAAAAAAATAATAAGACAGTGTCTTATTATCGGGGAAACACGGTACTACTGGCTAACATTTATATAGTGCTTACTATGTAACAGGCACTGTGGTAATGCACTGTGCCTGACTCAGGAAGACCTGGGTTCAGATTCAGCCTCAGATGTGAACTATGAGACCCTAGGAAAGTCATTTAACTCTATTTGCCTTAATCTACTAGAGAAGTAAATGGCAAACTAAGAATAGTATCTTTGCCAAGAAAACCCCATGGATATTATGGTCCGTGGGTCACAAAGAGTCAGACACTGAACAAAAACAACTTCCCAACTCTAGACCCAACACTCTGTGTTGGGCACTGTACCACTGAACTGCCTGACAAAGTAGATGAATGACACATACATTCTAGACTGAGATGGTTGAACAGTCTGCCAGTTATGTCACACACAGACACACACACATGCACGTGCACACACACACACATGCACACATACACACACATACACACACCCTTGTATGAGTTTGGGAGTACCTAGAATTGAGGAGAAGGAAAAGAGACAGGTGTACCAGATGTGAAAAATTATATGCCACCCACCAAAATTCCAAACTACTTACTGCTATGAGAGACCATCTCTTTAATATGTGGTGTTTATCTGGCCATGAATCATGGAACTTCATGCTCTCAGAAGAATTAAAATTACAGATAACCCAAAGGGCAACAGAAAGGTACCTGGTGAAACTGAGGCTATTGATGTTTACAATAAAGCCTCATACACAGGAAATGAAGTAGAAGACATTATCCAGGATGTGACTGGTCATAAATTGAGAATGAAAGACAACAGATGGACATTCCGAGATGTCCATTGGTACCCATGTTAGGAAAAAAAAACTCCAAGAAGCCCTGTAGTGTGCTGGGTGGATTCTCTGGAGAGCTTAACAGAAAGCAAGTATCACAGGACTCTGGTGTATACCCAGATCACCAAAGATGGAAGCCCTTGTGTGGGAGGTCCCAAGGATAAGCTGACTGTAAGGGATATAGGGCAAATATTTCTGTCCTTACAAGGAGCAAAGTAACAGCTTGCTGGATTCCAAATTGGAGGGTATGGTTTCATATCCTGCTTTGCCACTTACTACCTGCATTTAAGTAATATGGCCTTCTCTGGGTCTCACTTCTCTGGGGCATCTGTAAAATGAAAGAGTTGGACTAGCCACCTTTTACAGGGCCCTTCCAGCTCAACCTCCGATGGTGATGATGCCCTATCACCTCCAGGATCAAATATAAACTCTCTTATTTCAGGCTCTTTTCAACCTGGCTCCTTCCCGGCCTGTCCATGTCTATTCACTCTAAGCATTTCCCAGTCCAGCTCTACTGACCTACCTGCCTTGGGCCTTTACACAGGTAGCCTTCTCCATCCCCAGGAATAGAGTGCTGTCCTGCCCCGCCATGGCCACCACCTCAGAATCCCTGCTTTCCTTGAAGCCTTGAGAGCCGGCAGCTGCCAGGACTCTTCTGTCCAAGGCTGCCTTGCATCTGCTTTGCATGTCTTGTATCTCCACTAAAGATAGTACTTAATAGACTCCCCTTTGGTTACATGTGACTTTGCTTCCTTGCCTCCCCAGCACCTTAGTGATGCTATGACCAACCCAAGGTCACACAGAAGGTATGTGACAGAGCCTGGCCCAGAACCCAGGCCTTCAGACTTGATGTTCCCTCTGCTACTATATGTACTACATGACGGGACAACGGAGGAGCCAGCTGACAGGAAGGAGCCCAACCTATGTTTCTCCTCCTGCACATATAGAAGCATTGCCCCCCCTCCCAAGCTGCCCAGGATCTCTGTCCAACGGGCTCATTTCCCTGGTACCTTCAGTCTTCAAATTATTCTCATTCTTCTTGGGAATGGTAATTTCTAGGATTTTCTCTCTGTCTTTTGTGGCTATGGAGGATAAAGTCATTTGCATTCATTACCTGGTCTTAAGCTTGTGAGGTCTTCCGCCCTAACTACCTGGTATTCAGTACAGCCTTCACAAAATTCCCTATTATGGGATCTGGTCTGCTTGTGAACTTTTCCCCTCATTTTCTACCTTGGCCATTAAAACAACAAATCACCCTGCCAGTTCCCTTAGCTTCATTAAGCTGCCATTCAGGCCTAGCCCTCTCTTTGATGCCTTCCCACTTGGGGATGGGCTTCTCTCCCCCTTGATTACTTAGTGCAATTCTCCTTTTCTATCCACAGGCCTTTCAAAACCTCCTCACTGTATAATTATTTCTGGACAGTGGGCCTAACCCTTGGCCCTACATTCATTTACCTCCAAACACTTTGTTTCCTTTCTGTCCTTCTCAGGCTTCACAGTAGACTTCCTGCCTAGGGCCTAACGGAGATTGGCTAACTAAGGTCCAGCTTTCCTTCTAGTGTGTTAATTAAAACTCTACTCAGAGGATTTCAGGTTGTTTGGGGGTTTTTATCTTTGTCTATAGCCCCCCAAAGTACCAATCTCATTTCTCTTTTCTTTATTCCAAACCAATCCTTAAGTGACTTGTACATATACAATGAGAAAAGCTGCAGTCTCAAAATGCTGCCATTCACGATTCTCCTGTTTGCGTTTTAGTTAATACAGACAAAAAATGTTGGAAGTGGAAAGGACTTCAGAGACTGTTTAGTCTGTTTTTTAAATGGGGAAACTGAGGCCCAGAGAGGAGAAGGCTGTCTCACACAATAAATTGAATTCTATTCAACATAAAAGTATTAAGCATCTACTGTGGACAGGACATTGTGCTTAGGGGAACACACACATACACACACACATACACACACACAGTCTGCCCTCTTTTGCTTTCGTTGATGGTAGTGCTGGGATTGGCACCCAGGTCTACTGACTCCCTGAGGTAGCACTTTTTCCAGGGTACAAAACCTTCTGCTAATGCTTCCTCAAAGGGGATTTAGACTGTAAGCTCCTCAAGTCAGGGACCAAGAGCCATTAATCTTTGTATTGCCCCCAGCAGAAACCTGAGGCCCTGCCCATCAGAAATACTTAATAAATGTGTGTTGAATTGAATTGTGCCTAGCATTGGTGGGGGCCTGATCAAGCTCTAACTGGCTTCTGAGTTAACTGGGCTGCAGACTGTAGATCTCATCTCTGTCCTTTAATCTCTGTGAGAGCGATGGATGTTAAAGTCTTCCCATTTCCAAATTGCTTTCTACTTCCCAGCTTTGCAAAACATTGTCTTTAATCTCCTCTCTCATGATCTAGGTATTCTTGGGAAAAAGCAGCCTTTTCCCTTGAATCTACTATAATAAATGCAAATAGAATGAGGGGAGACTTATCTCTTTAGCATCTTAGTAACATGTTAAAATGTGTTGCCTCTGTCTGTGTTTGCATAGTGAACAAATACTCAAGAGAAATGACTTGCCTAATGTCACGCAGCTAGGCCTGTTAGCCACAGACTTGAGCCCAGTTTTCTGGCTCCCAGTGTTTTGTGCACTTTTATTTTTGTTTTAAGGCTACTTCTACTGCTTCTTAAATGTTATCCAGAATTGCAAGGAAAATGAAAAAGGCTGTAGATATATATAATTCAGACCTTCCGTAATCCTGAGATTATGACTTTCAAGGGTGGTGCTGGGAGGGCCCAGCTCTCTGTTCAGTGACATTGATAAATCAGACCTGTTATAAGTCTGCTTTCTCTTCTTCGTATACCACTTTATTGATGCCAAAGCCTTTACATATAGGATCTTAGTCTCTCACCAGTGCTGATCGCAATCTGGTATGGCCAACCTATCATAGTGAGTTACCTGAGACACATGGAGGCTCAGTGACTTGCCCAAGGTCACAGCTAGGAAGACACATAAACGGGATTCGAAGCTAACTCTTCTGGACTCCAAGCTATGCCATGGCCAGGTTTCTACTTTACATTAATAATAATAAGAACAATGAACAACTAGCATTTAGCGCTTTATGTTTTGTGAAGTGCTTTCCAAATATTATCTCATTTGATCCTTACAACAGCCCTGGGAGGCAGGTGCTATTATTATTATTTCCATTTTATAGGTAAGAAAACCACTGTGGACAGATATCAGGTGATTTGCCCAGGGTCACACAGTTAATAAATGTCCGAGGCTGGAGTTGAACTCAGATCTTTCTAACTCCAGGTCCAGAACTCTACTGTTGAACCACTTAATAGCCCCAGTACTATTCCCATTTTATAGAAGAGGATGCTGAGGCTCAGGAAGGTTATATTTCACCCAAGGTCACAGCTGGGAAATGGCAGACTTGGGAGTGGAAAAGTGGGTTTCTGACTCCGAGTCCCATGCCCCCTCTGGCATGTTGATTCCAATCCAGACCATCTCATGGCCATTTTAATTAAATAGGATTTCAGTCCAACCCCACCATGTGTCATTTTTAATTAGAGGATAAAAACAAAACGGGCAAATAGAGGTGAAAATACTTGGAGCGGCCCTCTCCATCCTCATGTTTGAGTTTCTCTAAACAATTATGCAAAAGCAGCTATGCAGAGGGGGGTGGTTTAGGGATGTTTTTAAAACTTTTTTAATGGAGAAAATGTAAAAGGTAAATTTGATGGGTTTTTTTGGACAAGGAGAACGAATGAGGCAAAGCTGTCATTCATTGTCACTTTGAAAGAAAAGGTAATGTGTATCATAGAAAATTGAGAAAAAAATGTGATAAGGTGAAATTTTTAGGAGGTTGGTTCTAGAATCACTGCCAGATCAAAGATGCCCATACAGTTTTGATTGTCTAAAAGGCACTGAAACATCTGCCATTTTTAATATCCAGAGAAGCCTGCTTATCTCTCTCTCTGCTTATGGCATTTCCATCCATACTGAGTTTATCTTTAAAGACCCAACCAAATGGGTCTCATGAGATATTTCTCATTGCTATCATGATAACAGATGGACAGCTCGAGGATTGCACTGGTATCATCAGAATATTAAAAGACGTTAAGCAAGGCCCCCTGTATGTTGGATGGATCCTGTCGAGGATTTACGAGAGGGCAGGGATAAGAATCACACAGGATGAGAAAGCATTGATGAGTTGTGGTCTCCTTGGTTGGGGGGAGGCTCCACATCATTTTACTGAAGTATATCATGTTACTTTACTTATCAGACTATATTTCTAGTCCTTTAAAATGATCTAAAGAAGATTCGACTCAATTTGAAGATTCCCTCTCCCTAGAATGCCCTCTCCCCTTCAATCACACCTGTCCAAGTCCTTCTCAGCCTTCAAGGTCTTCTCCCTGATTTCTGCCCCAATTTCTCTAGCCCCAAAGCTGAGTGTGGCCTCTCCCTCCTCTGGACTCTCTTTAGTTTGGCTACTTAGCACAGATGCCCTACATTTGTGGTTATTTATGTTGGTTTGATTTTTGCTTCTTAGAATCCCCAGCTTTCTTCAAGGCTCAGCTCAGGTACCACATCCTGTCTGAAGCCCTTCTTAATCCTCTCCTCCTCTCTTCCTATAGTAATTAATACTTTTTCCTTTCCCAGGTTCTCTCATGTTTACTTAGCATTGTACATTTTGTGTTCCCCAGTAGACTATAAGCTCCTTGAAGGCAGAGACTATTTTCATTTTGTCTTTGTTTTCCTGCTTTCTATTTCAGTGCTTTTTACATAGTAGGCACTTTTCAGATGTGAATCAAATTGAGTTGAAACCTCCCTACTAGATTGAAAAACTCCTTAATGTTTTATATATCTATATATCAATCATCTTTTTATCTACCATATGTTAGATTTTCAATACAAATCTAAGGGATGAATGAAAGATTGGAAAGTATCTTAATTATTTGACCAAATACTAGATTATAATTACTGATCTGATCTTTGTATTTCTCCATTTGTTTTCAAGGCTTCTAAGAAATGGTTACTAAACTCATCCTTTTATTGGAGGAGTGTGGTATGGACATTTGATTTCATGTAATACTGGCCCTATTCTCCATATGTGGAGGGACACCCATTGTGGACATTCTCTTCCCATCTTTCCATCAGCCAGAGTCAGCTTATCTGCAGCATATACTCTTAGTGAATTGTCTGGGGCACCTGTCAGAGGCCAGACTTAAACCCGGGCCTTCCAGATTACGAGGTTGGCCGCCCTCTAGACATAGAACAATGAAATGGAGTCCTAGCTAGGCTTTTCTGGTCAGGTCTAGGCCCAGAGGCATATGAGTATAGGGGAAAGGACATGGGGATTTGCCATGAAAAGATTAGAGGCCTAAAGCTGGAAGGTACAGGAAGCCATCTAGTCCAGGGATTCTTCACCTGCTCTGTGGACAGGTTTCAGGGGGTCTGTGAAGTTAGATGGGGAAAAAAATCACATCTTTATTTTCACCAACTTAACATTTCATTTAAACATTTGTTTAAAAAACAAACAGTATTGTGGAAGGGGGCCATGATATGAAAAAGGTTAAAACTTCTGATCTTGTCCAACTTCTGATCTCATCCAAACGTCCTGATTTTGCAGAAAAGGAACCCAGGACCCAGAGAGAATAAGAGACTTTGCCAAAGTAGATCCGATAATAATAGCAGAGGTCACAGAGCCAGGCTTCCAGCATGGTTTCCATGAGGGATATTGTCCTTCAAGTCCGAACACCTGAATTTGAATTGGCTTGGCTATTTCCTAACTTATATCACCTTGGGGACTTTAGTTTCCTCATCTGTAAAATGGGAGGGGGCAGTGTCCCTGAAAGTAGCTTCAGCTCCTATGGCTCTCCCTCTAATTGACTGGTTCCTCCAAGAACCTCTATTTTGAGGAGGTTGCCCAGGACAGTCGAGCCTTCATTCCTCACTGGGCTGACTTTTCCCATCATGCCCCTGTGCTGGATGCCTCCATCTTCCTTTTATCCTCCATTGGAATGTAATCTTCAGGGAAGGAAGTAGCTTTCTGCTTGTGTTGACATACCCAGCACTTAGCACAGTAATAGTAAGCACTTAATAAATGCTTGATGGCTGGACTTTGGATTTCATTTATTCCTTTATTGGTCCTGAGAATTATGGGTATGACGAATAAGAGGCCTCAAGAGAAGATAAAGAATCGTCTCAGAAAAGGCTGGTTGCTTATCACCCTCCAGAAAGAGGAGAGGAGTTTTCTTGAAAATTAAAGGGGCTTAAATATGGGCCCATTCTGCATTTTTTAAAAAATAATTAAATACAACTTAGCCTGTGTTCTTTTTAAAGTGTTATCCTACATTACTTGCCAGCCTGAATGCCTATAGGGGTGCAAAGAAATCTTTAGGTGGGGAGCAAAACGAGTGAATACATTCCCAGGGTTTTTCTGGGTTGGGGCATTAGCCAGAAAGATTTTCTGGGAAAGGCTTTGCCCTCACTATCACCCCCATCCCCACCACTCTACTCTGACTCCACATGGTACCTACCTGGGGTCAGTTGATACACAGTTTATCTGTTGGACTTCCTGACTTCTGCCTGCCTGCTCTTTGGGTCCATGCCCTTGGCCCAGGCTCTTGGCCTGCCAGTCCATTCCTATGCTAGCCCTCTGTTATGATCTCTGACTTTGCCTTGTTGCCTTTCTCTGTCTGGGGTCCGTACTATGACAGTCTTGGCACCAATACTGAGAAGTTCTTCATTATTTAAAGAAATGGAATAAGTAGGTAAGAGGTTCAACATGCTCATGGAAGAAAATAAAGGTTCTATATTCCCATGAGGCCCTGTGTGCCTATGGCACATGTTTTCATTTTTGTTTGGTTTTGGGGTTTTTTTTCCCCATTAGGGAACTGAAGGCCAGTGACAGGAACAAAGGAGAGATGGTGGAGATGCCTGCGGTGTCTGTTCTACAAGGAGGGAGAGCTGAGCTTGGGCAGCAAGTCGAGCCATGAGCAGCATCAGAAATCCAAAATGTCCTGGCGAGTGACTAAGAGCAGACAGCAGACGCCAACACAAGACGTATTCAGGTAGCAAAACACCAAGGCCCGTCTGAATCAAGATTGAAACAACTTCATTCCACTTGCAAAGAACCTTGTTCCTGGTGGAGGCATGCATTTTTAAGCAAAGAAAGTCATTTATCCAAGTCAATAACAAAAGACAAATCAGAGAAAGTATACATGGGAGAATATATATATATGGCAACAGAGAGTGAAGGGGCTCCTTCATTGGGAGCACATTAACCCAGTATAACCAAGAGAGAGGGAGTCCCAGATCTCATCCACGGGGAAATTCCCAAAGTCTCTCCTGTAAACAAATCCTGCCATCCACTAAGACCTGGCCCTATGTTAGTATGGGGAACTCCTCATCACAGCTCATGAGCCAAAATGGACTCCAAAGGATGAAGAGATAGTGAAGTTCTTTGAGAACGTCCTCAAAATCACATTAAACTACACTTTGATTTTTGTTGACTTCAATTCAAAGGTGAAAATGATGAGGATGGAGAGAGGCACATGGGAAAGTGTGGTTTAGGAAGAAGGGATAACTAACATTGCCATGTTGGTATCATATTGTTAGAGTGAAAGGTCATAACCTTGTCTTTTGTTCCTCAACCAGTGGTTTTTCTGGGAATATACTTTGTAAAAGGGGTTATTTGGATGTTGGGAGCTGTTTGTTATGTTGAAAAAATATGCATCAATAAAATTTGTTAAAAGCTCAGAATCCGATCCTCTCTGCTACCATTCAGAGCTGATGGAACCAAACGAGCTATATCGTGAGGGATTATCTGATATTAAGATTGTGTTTTTTTTTTATTAAGGTTACCTATATCAACACAACAGGGACTGATTGAAAGTGTCTTATTTTGGATGGGGGGAGGGTGCTTCTTGGTAGTATTAACTATATTTTTGGTTTTAGGGCCTAGGCTAGCCCTTGTGAATGAACCAGGCAAGATGGATTCCAGGCACTCTATTATATAATTGTGCTTTGGGATGGGCAGCCTTGATGGACACTCAGTTGTTGTAGGACTGGTACTCAGTGGTGGGAATTCATCAAAAACTGTTGGTTTTGAGGGAGTTTATAGACTGTGATGAGAAAAATTTTGAAAGTACATTATATAATACCATGGACTCCTGAGGGAGATGTAAACTGCTGGGAAAGGAGCACAAGAAAGATGATGGAGTGGTTGCATTGTGTGAGCTAACAGAAACCAAGGGGCCTTTGCAGCCCTTTAGGCAGGAACCTGAAAAAGGAGATACTTGGTTGGACATTACTCATCAAACTCTCCACTGCTGACTCGGAGTCGATGAGCAAATTTAAGTCCTTCTGGTGAGATTGGGATGAGCTATGGACCAGGTAAAAGGTCTGGGTGGTAGAGGGTGGGATAAGTTGCCTCTCTCAGCAGCTAGTGACACCTTGTTAATGTCAGTGGCAGCCAGAAGGCCCATTGATCAACTTTCAGTTGGCCAAAACAGCCAGCCAATGAAGCTATTTTGGCTGTTTTGAGGGAGCAGGCCTGGTGCTCTCTGTGTCCCTCCCTCCTCCCCCACTGACTGAGGCTCTCAGTTTAAATTCCCTTCTATGCCTCTGTTCTTTGCTCCTACAAGAGTCTCTCCCAGGGCTGGGGAAAGAAAAACAAAACTAAACAACACAATACTATCTCTTTGAAACTACATTTCCCAGGAGTTTATACAGTCTAGTTCTGAAAGCTTCCTTTCTCTGCCTGCAGAGGAATCCATCTCTAAAAGCCTGCTGCATTGTCTTTGGTTTCTTTAGTATTCCTTTTTGTCTCTGTTAAATGCCTTATTGGTAAAATGCTGGTCCTTTCCTGGGTCTATTAGCACAGTAGTAAAGAACTGAATACACAGACCTGGGCTAACGTTAGATGTTCCCAGTTTTCTTCTAGGTGGGGAACTGATGTGACTTGTTTAGGCACAGTCTTTCCCTACCCCCTTCACTCTGTGGTAGTAGCTGGATAGATCAAGTACTATTAAAAGTTCCCACAGTTGGAACCATAAAAGTAGAGTGGGAGGGGGTGGGGAATTCCTGGCCTAAAAATAAAATCAGGGTGGGTGAGAGATGGAAAGGTCTTTGGGATTACTAAGTCCAGCCCCCCTTGTTTTACACATGGGGATGAGAACAGAAGAGGGCTGTCCAAGAATGGGCTGCTTCAGGGTTAGAGGCCGGGTATTTTGGCTCTCAATCCAGTGTTCCTTCTGTGGTGCCACACAAAGTTTAACGAGGTGGTGGAAGACATTTTAAGAATGTTGGAAAGTCGCTAGTAATATTATAGGGTCAAAGTGTCATAGATCTAGAATTGCAAGGGACCTTTGAGCTTCACTCCCCCACTTTACAGATGAGAAAACTGAGGCCTAGAGGGGGAAGTGATTTTTTACTTATGTAGTTACTAAGAATCTGAGGCATAATTGGAACCCAGATCTCTCTGATTCCAAGTTCACTGCCCTTTCTGCTATATCATGTTGCCTTTCCCCTAAGGTCTCCCACTACAGTCTGCACAATGGCTCACTGTGGTGTGGTACCCTGACTTTCACAGGCCATGTTAGCTGAGTCCAGTCTCTGGCAAGTTCTACCAAACTAGAAAGGTTTCAAGTATGGGGCAATTTACAGCCACAGGCTACTCAGACTTAATGCTCATCATCACATTGGTTGCAAAATGATGACTTTTTCATCCTTAGCAACTTTTGAAGACCATCTTCTACTAAACTGCAGTACAGTTGTGACAGTGGCAGGCATGCCCACACCAGCAAAACCATAGATCTTTGAAATACTGGCCTGTTAATAGTATGATTAAATATCATGCCATGTCAATTGGAATAATAATAATAATAGTTATTTGTCTAACACATAGAGCCTTTCTCTAATTAGGGGGATTTGGCTCCCTATTTTCATATTTCTTAGTTCACTAATAACCACCCCTCTCTCCCTTGGAAAGTTGCTAATTATAATAATAGTTATGGCTTGAAAGTTCAAGTTATTGTTGTTTGGTTCTTTTTCCGTCATGTCTGACTCTTTGTGATCCTGAACTTTCTTGGCAAAAATACTGGAGTGGTTTGCCATTTCCTTCTCCATCTCATTTTACAGATGAGGAAATGGAGGCAAACAGGGTGAAGTGACTTGTCCAGGGTCACACAGCTAGTAAGGGTCTGAGGTCAGATTTGAACTCAGGAAGATGAGTCTTCCTGACTCCAAACCTGGCACTTTATCTACTGCAGTGCCACCTAGCTGTCCCAGTCCAAAAAGTCCAAAGGATTCTCCAAAAGAAGGGAAAATTTTAAAAGATATTCAATTTATACTATGAATCTTGTAAAAAACAGGTAGTTTTTTCTTATACAGAAACCATGCCAACCATAGAAGAATTACAATGTACCTCAACAGAATTAGCAGGATTAAAGTTGTTTCAAAAACCCAACTTCTCACTATGGTGATAATCAATTGGGAAGCTAATATTTTCAGTCTCATCAGACCATATTGCAGTTGTACGATATTGTTAATTATTCAGTTCACATTTTGCCTCTGTGCCCTCTGGTCAGATACCAAGCTCCTTCTTCCTCCTCGTGCCCTGGTGCATTCCCTTGCCACTGCCATTCTGCTCCAACTACTGCTCAGAGTACTGATGGGTCTCCTGGATCTTCGAAACTCAGCAGGCTCTTAGGACATGACCCTCTCAAGGTACTCTTGCCTAAAAAACACAAAAGGGCAAAGGCCAACTAGAGCAGAAATGAGGTTTCCATGATATTGAAGTAGAGTCATGATCCTTTTCCCATCCCTCACTGGAGTCATAGCTTGTCATGTGGAGCATCACAGCCAAGAGAGGTCCACTGAGTCATCAGCCAGCTTAGAAGACTCTTTTTCATCTACATTGCAACCCCTCCCTCCCATGAGACAGTTACACATGACTGGAAGCAGTCCCCCGCCTTCAGTTAGGATTAGAGTTTTCTGAGAAGCAGACAGAGCGTTCTCTGTCCAAAACCACATTATATTCGAATGTGTAAAAAGAGGAAAATTGGTAACACTTATTAGTCATAGAGTAAGCAAGTCACTTCACGTGCCAACTGTGTGCCTTATACTGTGCTAGGCACTGTGGATACAAAGTAAAAAATCAAACAGTCCCTACCCTCAAAGGGTTTCCATTCTTCTTTGTAGAAATGACATGAACAAAGATAATTAAATGCAAAATGCCTAGGAAGTAAATACAAGGTAATTGAGAGGGGTAGGAAAAGCCTTGGAAATTAGGGGTATCACAAGAGGACTTACCTAGGAGGTGCTGAGGGCATATGGGGTGTTTGGGAGGACTAGCACCCTGGTGGGAGGGCTTGTGGAGCCCTTTTAAGGGTTCCTCATCCACCTTTGGTGTCCACCTGTCCCCCAACCTGTGTCTCTGCACAGCGGCCACACCCTAGTAAAAGTGTGGCAGCAGATGGGCTAAACCAGGGTGAGGGGAATTGCCAGGCCTCAGACCCAGCAGTGAGTTAGGAGGGTATCTACCCAAAGCATGTGAAGACTTTCACCAGTAAAATGAGAGGATGAGAAGTGTTCCAAGGGCAGACACTGTGGAGCCCTTAGAGCTTGGTCAGACATCAAAGACTCCAAGGTCATCCACTATGTCCTGGGCCATCACCAGTCATCCTGACTTTTGTCCCACCACTACACTGATGATTCAGGAAGAGAGAGTGAGGCTGATGACTGTGCAAGTCTGCCTTACTGAAATCCAATTCACGAGCAAGTCAAAAATCACCCATCATCCTCTATCTTTCCCCAACATCACGATGCCTTTTGGAAACGAAGGACCAAACAACAACTTCAGAGACCATCAAGTCCAACCCCCTCACTTCACAATTGAGGAAACTGAGGCCCAAGCAGGTTAAATAACTTGCCCGATGTCACACACATAGTAAAGTCAGAGGTGAGATTTGAATGTAAGGCCTCTGGCTCTTTCTAGGTTCTGTGTTGCCTCCTAGGAATTCTATGGGGAAAATATTCTAGGCAGGGATGGAAGATGGAATATTGTATGAACAACAGAGAGTTGATTGATTCGTTCCCAAAGTCAGCTGCCAGTAGGAGACTGATATGAGATAAACCCAGAGCCAGATTGGAAAGGGCTTTAAAAGGCTGAGAGACCCTAGATCTTCCTGCACAGGCCAGCCCTCTGCTTTAAGAATAGCAGTTTAATAGCATCTTAAGGCTTTCAAAGTCCTTTTATGGGTTACCTCATTTGATCCTCAAGATAACTGTGGGAAGCAGGTTTTATGTCCATTTTCCAGATGAGAGAAGTGATGCTAATAGAGGTTAAGTGACTTGCCCAGGGCTGTACAGCTAGTAAGTCTCTGAGGCAGGATTCAGACTCAAGTTTTCCAGACTACAGTTCCAAGTCTGTATCCACTACAGCACCTGACTGGACGATGTGAATGATGGGCCTTACTTTCTTCAGCTGGAAAATGGGGATAGTAATAGTTGCTGTGCTGACCTCTCATATTTTGAAAAATGTAAATAGCTCTAAAATGCAAGGGCTTATCAGTAAGCACTTAGTTTAGCTTTCAGCCCTCCCTAAATCACTTTGCCACCCTGGTCCATTTGATTTCTCAGTTGGATTGTCTGAAGTGAGCACTTTATCAGTTGGTTTTGTTTTGTCATTGCCTGGAGGCAAGACAAAGGTTAATTTGCCCAGGAAGCCCAGGGTCTTAGCAAGAGAAGGTCAACCTGTTCCATCATTAAGTACTGTGCTCTGGAGCTGACCTGCCCCAAACACCAGGGCTTAATGACAAAATCAATGGCCACTGTTTTCATTTGCAACTCTGGAATTTTTCCAAAGGTTTCCACCTTTCACATGGAGAGAAAGGGCAGCCCATTTGTAGGCCCCGAAGGTTATCATTGGCATCATTAATACCCTTGTCCCTGGACTCAGGCCTTATTATTCATATTAATTTCACTTTCCTTATCTTGGTAACCATCTGGAAAGTTCTAAGCCACAGGAATAAGAAAGAGATTGAGTATTTTTAATTAACTGATGTCCATCCTCTGGCTACCTAAGTCACCCCACCCCCAGTATGTTTGGTTCTATCATCAGCCCCCTTGTAGGTAAGATGGGCTCTGTGTTACATTTCCGTTCATTCATTACTAGGCATTTGCCTCGTGCAGATCCTGTGCAGCCCACTATGGCTGGTATCAGCACCTCCCATTTCTACAGCATTAGAGTTTCCCAAAGGCTCCCCGACAAGAGCCAGGTCTCACATTGATGCTTTAGCAGCTTCCAGAGCACCTCGTTAGTGCTTGGGGTCAAATGACAAGGTGACAGAAGGCCCTTAAATCAAAGACTCCCGAGGCTAGAGATTTCAGGATGCACAGTACTGCGTGGAAGGCAGCAGCCCCACCAGCCATTCCTGCTAACCCTGCTCTGGTAGGTGGCTGCCATCAACAAAAACTGTTTTGTTGAGAAATGGAGTGCCAGGCCTGGAGTCAGGAAGACCTGAGTTCAAATTCAGCCTCAGGTATTTACTTAGCTGTGTGACCCTGGGCAAATCACTTAACCTCTTCTTACCTCAGTTTCCTCAGCTCTAAAATGGGAATACTAACAGCATCTGTCTCACACATTGGTTGTGAGATCAAATGTAAAGTGCTTGGCTTAAAGCACTCCATAAATGCTGCTGTTGTTGTTACTACTATGATGCTATGAGATTCACTTGCTAAAAATGCCTGATGACAGGGTGTTAGCCCAGCTCTGAGAAGGCCCACAGCCTCCCTTGTTATGCCACAGTGCCATCATTGTACCCCCTGAGTGTTCCTCTGGGGAGTAGAAGCCTAAAAGAAACTTGTAACGTCAGAGATGTGACTCATCTTTGGGAACACAATGACAACAGTCACTGTGCTAAGTGCTTTACAGGGATCTCATTTGATTCTCACAGCAACCCTGGGAGGTAGGTGCCCATTTTATTATTATGCCCATTTTACAGTTGAGGAAACTGAGGCAAGGTGAGGTAACTTGTCCAGAATTTTAGACAAGGAATGAAGCTTCTCTCTGCTGCTATTATTCTCTTTCATACCCAGACATGCCATCCCTGCCCATCCTTTCCAGTTGTGCCCTAGGGAATTATCTTCTATTTTTAATATTGAGAATCACTGTAAGATCCAAGGGGCTGGGGCCATTGTGTCCCTTCCCACTAAGGAACCCCTTTCAGCTCTGGACCTGGGCATGAAAGCCAGAACCAGTTCACTACTGAGAAAACTGGCCTCTCATGCAGCCATCCTTTCCCTACACTCTTTAGCCCACTGAGCCGCAACCCCGATCCCCCAAAGATGAACTATTTGAAACTTAGGTTTTGGCTCATGTCTGGGTCTCTCCAAAAGGTGAAATACAAAGCTACTCAGTGTAGAATATGAATCAGGTATAGGACAAGTGTTTATTTCCTATATACAGGAAAGGCATGCTAATTCACACAAATGATTCACTCATAACAGGAATCTGTAACTTACAACAACTGTTATGTATTATAGGACAGCTGATAAGGCATCTTGGATTTTATCTTGGTTCCACACCATCCAAACTATTCTCAGTCCACGTCTTTTGGTAAAATGGTCTGGGTTTGGCTCAATCCTTGTCTTCTCCAAAAACATGAAGAGTAGTGGCCAGGGATTTCCCTTTTTGCCACCAGTCAGCTACAATCAAATAGCCCCAGGACCTCTAGATCTGTAAAATGCCAAGGTCATCTCAGAGCCTAGACACATGTGTCTTTGTATTTTTCTGTTTACCTAAGATCAGGGGAAAAATCATACATATGTGTGCATCTACATATACACATATATACATATAATACACATGTGTGTGTTTATATGTGGATGTGCATAGATAGATAACAGCCTAAAATCCAGACTCAGACTCTCCTAGGCAAGTTATGCTTTAGATACCATGTGCTCAAAGTAGAGGGGGACTGGGGAGGGGTAGGCCAAGCTTCCTTTCTCCTCACCCCTTATGGGAAGCAGCTAAAAACAGTCCTGCCATAGTTTGGGGCTGGAATTGAAAAGAACCCTGATGGCAGAATCAGTCCCTTTTTAATGTCTACTGAGTCATCAGCTCTTCCTATTTAGTGACCAATAAAGGGAAGTCTTTGTTATCTGAAATCACAAGTTATTTGGCACTAAGTCACACACAGCTGGAATGAGGCCCCAAAGCTTCTACTTGGTCCAGAGAATTAGGAAGGGCAACTCTGAGCATGGTTCATGGAATGGTCCTCATTGTGTATCACTAATGCCTTGGCCTTCATGTTAAACATCATCCTCTAACACTTCTTACGTCTTCCTGGAACTGGGGCAGCCTGGTTTTTCTTCTTCAGTAGCAGAAGGCCTGTTCTCCCTCCTCTTCCTCCCTGGGCCAGCTTCTTGCTCTTCACTGTAGCTACAACAGCTCGCCCTGAACCTCGCCTCCCTCAGCAGCCTGGCCTCCTTTGGGGATGATCCCCTCCTTTGAGAAGCTTTAGCATGTGCATGGAGTCACAAAGAGCTGGACACAGCCGAACAACCAAACAACAACACACTAGCCTGTTGAACATATGCATGCATGCGGGAATGAATGAATGGAGCCTTTGGAGCTCATTACCAATGTTCTATAGCCTCCTTTAGTCTCCATTTTGCAGAGGAGAAAACAACTTACATGGAGTCTCGGAGAAAATCAATAAGGCAGAGGGATAATAATCCATGTGTAGATGAAAGTAATATAAATGAGAAGATGACCAAGTATGTAGGAGGGGCATAAATGGAGTGTTACCCCTTTGGATGCAATCTAAGGCCTCTCCAGTAGGGTCAAATGCAAATAGAAATAGATCTCGGCTGGTTCTATATTGACTTAGAAAAACATAAATTAACATTATTTGTGCTTTTATTGCATTTTGATTTATTTTGATGAACATCTCTCACTGGCATTTTAATCTGGTTAGCTCTCAGGAGCTCTGAAGGGTGCTTGAGGCCCTCCCAGGCCACTTTGACACTTTTGGCCTTAACAGCGGAGGTCTTCCTCATCCCATCGTGCAGTGCTGGGGAACTCGAGAGCAGGGTTGTCAATACTCTGACTCTCCCCCCAACCAAAAGCCCACCTTTTTGTGGTCTAGGCTCTCCTTCCCTTTGAGGGTGGCTTTTTCTCTCCCTCTGCTCCTCCCTTCTAGAAGGGACAAAGCAAGCTCAGGAAAGCCTAGGGAAGGCCCTGTCTCAGTGGTGGCCCAGATAGGTAGAGATTCTCCAGGTACTGCTCAGGCAACCACTGGCTCAGGGTATCTCTCTCTCTCTCTCTCTCTCTCTCTCTCTCTCTCTCTCTCTCTCTCTCTCTCTCTCTCTGTCTCTGTCAGTGTCTCTCTCTGTCTCTCTGTCTGTCTGTCTGTCTGTCTGTCTGTCTCTGTCTCTCTCTGTCTCTCTCTCTCTGTCTCTCTGTCTGTCTGTCTGTCTGTCTGTCTCTCTGCCTTGGGAAGTTGGAAAATGGAATTAACCAAACCCTTTTGCATCTCTGTGCCCTGGACCAGCACTTCAGTGGCCAAAGGTTCACATTGATTTTCTTTTTCCATGGGGCAGTCCCCACTCACCGCCTTTCAACATTTCCCAATAAATATGCCCAGATTAACATCGCCTCTAGTTAACAGTTTTTCACAATTGCCAATTTGAGATAAAGTAAATATTTAAAATGGGAACTTTTAATATGAGGTCCATAAAATAGTTTTTTAAAATATTTTGTTAACTGTATTTCAATATAATTGTAATTCTATGTATTTTCTTCCATGCATTAAAAAAACATTTATTTTGAGGAGGGTCCATAGGCCAGAGGGTTATATGACACCAAAAAGGTGAAGAACCTTTGGTTTGAACAAAGAAAGATAAATATAAGGAACTGCCCTGTCCCCCCACCCCCAAAGGTGTTAGTCTCCTGACCTATGAAAGAAAGCTTATGGTACAGACTCCCTTAGTAGCCAAACTCAGAGCTTCAGAGCAAACCCTTCAAGGGTTCAAGGAGAGGGGTACTGTGGGGATTCCTGCCCCTCCAACAACAATTCATCTCCAGCCTCCTAAAGTCCTTGGCAATGCCAGAGTAGCATTTCCCTCCAAAATTCAGTTTCACTTTGCCTACATGGAGATTCCTAACTGCATGGGGATAAGGTTTTTTTGGGGGAAAACACAGTTCGGGATATTCCAATGTTTTCTCACTTATTTACCTTAGGCCACCATCTGGCATCAATGTATTGAAAAGTCTATGGTGGGAATATCAGGAGAATTGTTGTTTCTGTGGAAACCTGTGCAAAAATTCTCTAGTAGTCTTTACTGTCCTAAAATTGAAATAGCTAGAATATTTTAGATTGATAACTAGGAATGGGACAGCTAAGTGGCACCATGCATAGAGCCCTGGACTTGGAATCTTCCTAAGTTCAAAGCTGACTTCAGACACTAGCTGTGTGACCCTGAGCAAGTCACTTTACCTAGTTTGCCTCAATTTCCTCATCTGTAAAATGAGCAGAGAAGAAAATGGCAAACTATTCCAGTATCTCTGCCCAGAAAACCCCAAATGGGGTCAGGAAGAGTTGGACAGGATTGAAATGATTAAACAACAGTAATAGTCTAGCTTTACCCCCCTCCCCCTTTTCCAGTTTTTTAGTCTGACTGCCTTGCTCTCTGTTCCCTGTAACAGACATAACCAACCTTGTATGAATGGACCCCATGTATGGAATGCATTCCTTCCTTGAAATCTCATAGAATCTTTAGGTTTCCTTCAAAACGTGTGAATCCTCTCCTGACCCCCTCAGCAGCTGTCAGGCTCCCCTAGCTCTTGAAAGCAGCGTACTTGGACACAGTTTTCTTGTTCACTTTTTGTCTTCCTGCCCCTTACCTCTTCTGAAAGGCAGCAATTGCTTTGTTTTCATCTTTGTCCCTCTATTTTTTAGCACAGTGTTTGGCACAGACACACTTTTTAAATAGAGGGAATTCCATTTTACAGGGTAGGAAAATGAGGGACACTGGGATCGTGTGATTTGTTCACGGCCACACAGAGTAAGAGTTGGAGGACCAGGCCTTGAAATGGGACACACCCAAATCCCCTGAATCCCGGCCCAGTTTGGTTTGTTTGCTCTTTGTTTTGATCAGCTGCTTCATGTTGCCTTCTCAGAAGAGGGAGGACTGGTCCCCAAGCCTTGGCTACAGACTTCTCCATCAGCCACTGTGAGCACCATTTAATGAACCCCAGCAGAAATCATAATATTCTCCACTGTAGTTTGCATTAGAAATCTTATTCAGAAATAATGGGTCAAAGATGAATCTCTGAGCTGTAATAAGACGGGTTGGATGGAATTGTGGGGAGGAAGTCAGGAAGGCATTTTTTCTATAACCCTAGAAGAGGTCAGTGAATTAATATATTATATGCATCAAATGCTGACTCCAGGCACAGAGTTTAGATAATATAGCTTATATACAGAATATCTTACCATATGCAAATGCTAAAAGCTTCTGGTCAGACATGATTTATTTTTCTCTTGGAATATATTTGTCATGCCCCCCTTCCCTTCCTCATGCAGAGTAGAATAATGCCAGTAATTTCAATGCCTGGTAACAATAGCTCTGTGTAGTATATTATCTGTGAAGTAGAAATGATATTACTGACCCCACCCCCCCCCTCAGAACCATTGTGAGGAATAAGTGATAAAAAGGGATTGAAAAGCATATTGTGAATAGAAAGTCTTCAATCAATGTAAATGCATGTGTCTGTGTGAGTGGCATGGATGTGTCTTCTTCATTTATTTCAGACTTAGAGGGATAATGCACAGGGTCTGACACATGGTAGAACTTAATAAATGCTCATTGATTGATTCATCATCAGTCTCAGGCATAGATGGTGTTTTGTCTCATCACCTGTAATGCAGAAAGCACTAGACCGGCAGGGGTGAGACTTGGGTTCCAATTCTGGCCATATCCCTAACTTGTTGTATGACTTTAGGCAAGGTGATCTAATCTAATTCAATGATCATGTCTTAAGCACTTATAAGGTACTAGGCCCTAGAAATACAAAGACAAAATAAAAAAAAAAACAGAAAACAACACAGTGGCAGTTTTGCCTAATGGTTAGAGGGTCAACCCTCCAGTCTGGCACTGGCTGCATGATCCTGGGCAAGTTACTTCATTTCTTGCTTCCCTGGGTACTTCTCCAAGATTATCAATCATGGAGGAGGGGCTGACCTGCACTGGAAGTCTCTCCTCACATAAAGGCTCCCACACCAACAGAACCATTAGTCTTGTTTAAAAAACAAACAAACAAAAGAGACAACCTAAAAACAAAACTGAGATCAATGGAGGCATATATGGCAATGGAGATGTAGCCTTAGAAGCAGTTAGAGAGTATCTGCAACAACAGCTTCCAGAGCTTTCTGCCTGAGACAGTAAGGAGGTCAGACAATGTCATAAAGAGATTTCAGGGAGCCCTTTGGTGCTGATGGGCACCCCATTCTGGCTCCCAGTTCCAAGGCAGAGAGGAGCATCATGCTTGTAAGTTCAAGGGAGCAGGGACCCTTCTTGGATAAAGACCAGAATGTAGTGTGACTGTGAGAACAGTCGCCACATCTCTCCCCAGCCCACAGAATGAGTTCTGAAAACAGTAGTGAAAAAAGCCCCCAGAATCTTGGGACAGTGCTTCTCCACTCCTAGGTGAGCCATGGATGGCACTGGTGATCTATTAGACAGAGAGCCATTTGAGGAATCATTTTGGGAACGATTTACAAAACTGTTTTAGGGAAACTGACAGGTTCATTTAGTTACTCAATAATAATAATTAGATATGGCAATTCGGCATAGTCTTCCATTCTATCTATGGGAAATCACGTCTTACGTGATGTCACAAATACCAAAATGAAGGGAATGAACAAATTTGTTTGTAGAGTAAGCTGCAAACATTGATTTCCAAGTCTTGTATTTTATTCTTGAATGGGCATTGTCCATAGCAATCCATCTTCATCCAAAGCTAGCTCTGGGATCTCTTCTCCAAAGTTTTTAAGTGATGAAGGGGATGAGCTTTCATTTGGGCCTGGAAGCTCTTGGGGGATCATGGTCAAAAGGAAAAAAAAAGTTTTATAATTTAAAATAAATATTTGTCTAGCACTTTAAGGTTTGCAAAGCATTTCATTCCCAACTTTGTAAGATTTTTTATCTGTATCATACATGGTAATTTTTGGCAAAAAAGGGAAGAGGAATCAAGAAAGACTTCATGTAAGAAGTGATGTTTGAGCTAAGTCTTGAAGGCCAAGGTGTGAGGGGACAGATTGTCATGGCCTGAGATGGGGGACATTGTTGTATGTGGAAAAGGAAAAGAAGGAGCATGCCGACCGATGAGATGTGTTTTCTACTATCTATCTACACAATAAAAAAAAAAATACTTAGTAATTAAAATACTTAGCAACCGAGTATTAAGGGATGCCAAAAGTGTGTGAGCCTCTATTTCTGCAAATTACAATAGTGTTTTCCCCAACCAGGCTATTTTTCAATCAGCCACTTAGCAAGGGTTTATTAAGCACCTACTATGTGCCAGGAGCCATGCTATGCTCTGGGAATAAATAAGAGAGAAGGGAAATGGTCACTTCCTGCAAGGAGCTCACAGTCTACATGGAGGACACACACACACACACACACACATACTGGTAGAGATAAAACAACTCTGAAATGATGAGGAGGGGGAAGGCAGTCTCAGCTGGGCAGATCAGGAAAGGAAGGTGACCCTGGAGCTGAGCCCTGAAGGAAACTAAGCCTTCTGAGAGACTGATATGAGGGGAGGGGCAAGGGCAGATTATATTCCAGGGATGGGGGTGTTGGAGGGGAGAATGGCACAGGGCAAGATTTAGTTTTATGTCATTGGATAATTATACAACAATTTAAATACTTAATTACAAATTCAAGTACCAAAGCATCATTGGTAAGGTAATCAGATGAGACTAAAAAATATCCCACTGAACATTTTAATTAGAGATTTCTGAGACCTTGGGTACCTTGCTTGAAGGAGGGCGCAGTGCAAAGGAGGGGAATCTCTCTTCAAAGAAGTCAAAGAGCAATGTGTAAAATGCATCAATGCCTACAGAAGGTGAGTTTAGCTCTTCAGGGTGCTAGACTGGAGCTGGGGATAGGGCCCCATGTTAAGGAGGACCACTTACTGAGGCAAACATTCATGCTTTAGATGGCCTCCCTAAGTAAGTGGCTTCCCAGCCAGTGATGTAAGCAATGAGAAAGCAATTTGGCATTCTGGTAGTGACATGTCATAATAGGGAAAACTGCTAAGCCAAGAAGCGGCAGCAAGTTTTTAGGGCTGTATAACAAATTAAGATGAGTTATCCAATATTTTCCTTCTCTCTGTCTCTTGGCTCTGAGCATTTCCTCTGGCTGTTCCCCCATGCCTGGAACTCTCTCCTGCCTCATCTCCACCCCCTTGCTTCCTTCAAGTGTCAGTTAAAATCCCATCTTCTAGAGGAAGCCTTTCCCCAGCCCTCTTCATTCTAATGTCTTCTCTCTCTTGGTTTTTTTTTCTTATTCATCATGTATTTAGCTTGACCTTACACATTTGTTTGCTCTTTGTCTTAGCCATTAGAATGGGAGTTCCTCAAGGGCAGGACTGTCTTTTGCCATTCTTTGTAGCTGTGGCACTTAGCACAGTGCCTGGCACATAGTAGGTGCTCAGCAAATGCATATTGACTAACTTTTCAGTTTAACGAAAATGTTATAGAATATTTATTTCATTTAGAGTACTTTCTTTAGTTGATGAAATGAATTTCCCTCACTGGTCCTGAGATTCCCTATTGGAAAAATGATTGGTTTGGGAGCAGTTTAGTAGAGTGCAAAAAATACAACATCTGGAATCAGAAAACCAGGGCTCCAATTCCAGCTCTGTTATTTGTTATCTGTGTGACCTTAGGCAAGTGACTTCACCTCTCTGGGCCTCAGTTTCCCCTTCTGTAAAATGTAGGGGTTGAACTAGGCAATTACTAAGGTCCTTTGTAGTTCTAAATTCTCTGGTGCTATAAATGTAAATGATTCATAAGGTCCCTTCCAGCTCTATCATTTTACATTCAGAGTTACAGTCAACAAACATTTACTGAGCAAAAATCAAATTAAAAGCAAATATTCTTTCCTCCCTTCTTTCCTTCTTTCTTTCTTTCCTCCCTCCTTCCCTCTTTCCCTTCTTCCCTCCCTCCCTCACTTCCTCCCTCCCTCTTTCCCTTCCTTCCTTCTATCCATCCATCTAGCATCTATCTATATATTTATAATGTTTCCCATTGCTAGACTTCAAGCTAAGGACAAGGACCATTTTCACATCTATCTTCTCATCCCAGTGCCTAATACAATACCTGCCACAGGGTCATTGATTAAGAAACGTTTGTCAATTGATTGATGATTGCCTTCCTACAATATTATGAATTTAATTACCTCCTACATCCTGGTCATCTGAAAGGCAACATGGTGTAGTGCAGAGATTTGCAACTGGTTTTAATCCCCGGACTTTTTGCTTTTCCATATCCTTTTTCTCAATAAGAAAGAAAATTAATTGTAGTGCTTACCATGTATATGCACATAAATAAAATAGATTCAGTTTTCTAAGCAACCCTAAAAATTTTGTGGATTCACTCACTGAAAATAATTTCAGATTTTCTGAAATATTTCAATAGGATTATATAACTACTTAGCAAATATTCCCTGGACCCCCTTAACAAGGGAGATATAGGTCCTCCAGGATAGGAATCCCTGCTGTGGTAGCTAGAGTACTCTCTGGACTTAAAATGAGTACATCCTGGTTTCAAATTGTTCTCCAAACACTTCCTAGCTATGTGACCCTGGGCAAGTCACTTACCCTCTCTGAGCCCCAGTTTCCTGGTTTCTAAAATGAATATTATAGGATTGTAGGCCTAGAGCTGGAAGGAACCTCATGGCTCATCTAGTCTAACTGCTCCATTTACCAGTTGAGGAATCTGAGGCTTGGACAGATAAAGTTATTTGTCCAGAGTTATACTGGTACCAAAGGGCAGAGTCAGCATTTGAATACAGGGCTTCTTGGCTCCAGGACCAGCACTTTTCCCTTTGTCTAACTTTGCCTAGTAATTAATAAAGATGCCAGTAGCAGTTAACTCTTTAGATTGTTGTGAGGCTCAAATAAGAGGATCTACATAAAGTACTTTGTAAATCTCAAATCTGTCGATTTCTATTATTGCTGTCATTATTAGTGACCTCAATCATCTAAGTCATCTTTTTCAGTGAGTTGTAAACAGAAACAGTTCTGAGACAAATTTCTATCCTCTGTATTTTATATTATATTGTGTGTGTGTGTGTGTGTTTCACACACATTTCCACCCCCATTAGATTTTAAGTTCCTTGATGGCAGGGACTGCCTTTCTTTTTATTTGTTGTGTCCCTAGAGCTTAATACAGTAGGCTCTTAATAAATATTTATCAGATTGGATTATTGGACTAGACCTAATGTCCTCCAGACTGCTCTAAGGTAAATAATATAATCACCCTTTGTAATTCAACAAACGTCCTAGAAAGTAAACTTTTCTTCTGCAGGTTCCGTGAAAGCATCCTCTGTATAATTCTAGTGGTAGACAGGATGATGAGGTTGTTCCGTTCCTGGTGTCTATATTTTGAACATTTTTTTTGTTTTGGGTAACTTGGAGATCATGAATGTTTGGGATGGCAATTTCTATTAAAGAAGTCATTCTTTAGTTTTTATGGACCAACATTTTGCCTGGGCAATTCTAGGCAGCCATTTGGGGTATGATAAAAGTCTGCTTTTCATCGGCTGACTTCTCCCGAATATTTGGAGGTCTGTATGATATGGGGATTTGTCATCTGTCAATCCATGCGAAATTGCAAGCTTCTAATATATAATTGTCCTACCAAGTCATGTGCAGCCCATATCAGCAGGGCTATGAAGTGAGGCTTCACTGGACTTGCTAGTCCATATTTGGTCTACTGCAGTCACGATGTGTTGCACAGTTCCTACTGTTTGCTTGCATAATTGGCATTGACCCTGTCTGGACTCTTTAAGAATAATCCTTACATAATTTCAGACAGCAGTGACCTGCTCCTGAATTGCCACCATGAACCCTTCTGTTTCCAGCATCAAATCAGGATGATTCAACCATTGTCTGATGCTTCTTTGTGTACATATTGATCAGTGAGTTCATGCAGATGTCGCCCTTTTGGTTCCTGTTTCCCAGGCTTCTTTCAGAGGTAAACACTTTTGGTTACATTCAACAAACCTAATGGCATAGATATGGAATCAACCTAGTGAAATACTGCTTGATTGAGCAGGGTCTGCTTGATCCAAAAGCATGTCTCTAGCTTTTCAACCTGTTTATCATACGCTCTGAGAATGTCTAGCCATTCTCTTTCTCCTTTTTGGTGGGAAGTGTTAAGCTTTTTATGGTTGCCTTAGGGTGCTGGGCACTGGTTTTCATTAACGTGAAACCTTGTACCCATTTGTTTCTTAAAGTAATAGGAGCTTCATTCCATTTTCATCTTTGTTTCATCAAGCTGACAGCAGTGCTAACTTATCTGGTGTGGTAACCAGTGACCACCAACTTTAGGTCTCAGAGTACACAAAGCCTCTCCTTACATCACTCTGCCAGGCCTTTCTTTACTTCCCTTTTGCTCCCGCCTCTCATAACATGAACGGAGGCTTTCTTACTGTTGTTATTATTATTCTGATATGACTGCTGAAAACAGGTTTTTTGAGAGCAGGAAGGTTATGGCTTCTGGCTTAGGGGGCTACCAAATGGAGGGATGAAGGACACTGGAAGGGGAGATGAGAGATCACTGAAGACAAATCTTGCTTATTTCACTGTGTTGTTCAGGGACCAGCCTTGTAAAAATAACTTCTAGATTTGGTTCTGTTCACTGGGGGCAATCTGTTGCTTAAATATTTAATTATAAACAGCATGCCTTAATTTTTGAGGTGTGTAGCATAGAAATATAATGGTAAAATGTGATATGTGATGACTTTCAACAAGTTTCCAGAAACCAGCCTACTGTAGTTTATAATATGAATGAAAACTTGCCCTGTTTGGCATTTGTAGTTGGGAATGATTGTGTCCTATTGAATGGAGTTCTCCAACATTCTCTGCACCATTCGGAAGCAAGCACAGAACTTGGGTCAAAAGTATTTGGTTCAAGAGAAAACCCAACTGCCTGTTGGATTAAAAATAATTTGAAAGGAAGGCTAATGGTGGTGTGGCTACTACAAAATCATCTTCTAATAATTCTGGTGTCAGTGAATCAGAAGCAGATGGATTACATCCTCAAGATGTAGTATATTGGGACTTAAGCACGAAGGGTAAATGTTGAATTCAATTGCTTGTCCAAATGCGTTTTTACTTTTCTTGAATCCAGAGTATTTTGAGAAATATCTGAGACTGTGGAACAAACTTAAATGTCACCTAATGTGCTCAACCTTAATCATGTCCCTTTGAAAATCAATCAGCAAACATCTTTTTATGTGCCAGGAATCTTGCCAGGGACTGGGGATATAGAGACAAGAATGAAATAGCCCCTGCCTTCCTAGAACTTACGTTCTCCTGGGAGAAATAGCATACATATTTAAGTATATACACAATCAACAAGGTCATTTGAAGGGGGGGAGTAAGGAAGCAGAAAAGTCTTTGTAGGAGGAAGCATTTGACCTGAGCTTCAGAAAGAGCTGGAAATTAGAAGAGGTAGCATTAAGTGGTGAATGCATTCTAGGCCAAGGGGACAGGCTGTGGAAAGGCATCAAGACGAGACACACTGTATTCAGAAATTGTCCCTCATGTGTATTTTTGAGTGGTGTATAGAGAAGCATATTTGTATATCTACTGATAAAAATCACTGCTTGGCCCAGGGGCCTGGGCCATTTGTCCTCTCCCTGGCCCTTCTGCTCATGTCTGTGTAGACCAGGTTCAGTCCTGGGGTAGCCTGGCCTCTAAAGAGAAGAATTAACCTCTCTTTTCTCATCCTCTTTAATCTTTATGCCCCCACGACAGAACTCAGGAAATTTGCCTGAATTTTGAGTGAAATTTGTTCCATTTACTTAGTTAATTCAGTTTGGCTCTAGTGTCTGTCCAAAGGGGGAGAGTAGAAAGGTATTCGGTGTATACTCTATACATCAGCTACTTATTTTCTCCACAAACAGATAAGACTTACTGGCATGTGTTAATAGAAAAAATTCAAGATATAGAGTAATAACCTAAGTGTTGTTTTGTTTCCACTGAAAGTTGAGACTTCAAACCATCAGAACATAAAGCAGTTTGGGGGACTGCTATTGACATTGCACATTTCACCTCAGTTCTGCACTGTTCAAACAATTCCCTCCATGTCCATGTCTTCTTTCAAGTGAGCCAGAAGTTGGGCCCATCTTCCTGTTGGTGGTTAGCTTCTCCAAGTAGCATCGTGGTGAGTGCAAAAAGAGCACCTCCCATAGTGTAGCAAGCACCTACTGAGGACTCAAGATCTTCCAACCTTTTAAATTTGCAAGGTTGCCTCTATGTCTGGACTTGGCCATCTCGGTCTCATTGCTCTGTCACCTACAATTGGGCAAATAAAAACAAAGTGGAAGAGGCAGCCCAGACTCAAACTTGCCTAGCTGAGCCTAGGTACCAGACATAAGCAGTTGCATGGGTGGAGAAAGCCATCCCTCCCCTCCTCCACATAGGTAGCCTCAGCTAGGTGGTGCAGAGTGGTAGGCCAGGAGTCAACAAGGCTTAAGTTCAAATACAACCTCAAATACCTGTGCAAGTCACTTAATCTCTCTCAGACTCAGTTTCCATATCTGTAAAATGGGGATAATAATAGCACCTACCTTTTAGAGTTGTTGTGATGGTAAAATGTGATAATATTTGTAAAGTGTTCCGCAAACCTCAAAGTGTTATATAAATGTCAGCTGTTAGATAAATTATGGAAATTGAAGAGTCAAAAAACAGTAACAAAGGGCAGAAGTCCATTGAATGAGCCATAGGCTTGGTGGTCATTCCTGTCTGACACAGGTTTAATACATCCTGCCTCTCCCTTCTTCCCCTCATCATGGGATGAGAGACCAAGGAAGCACTTGGGTTTGGGGGGTTTTGCCACCCCAAAGTGACAAGTCCTTCCCATGAGAGCACATGTTTTCCAGAAGTGGCCACAATAACTAAGTGCGCACTTCACAGAACGACCACTATAGACCCAGCACCACATATTCTTCCTGAACTACAATTCCATTCCACATATAACAAGATCCACTGAAGTTAAGTTCAATAAAACAAATAATGATCTGCATTTGTGTGGCAGTAACTTTATGAGCTTAAGTAATAGAACTATTGTGATCATGAGTGTGACTATTATTCTCCGTATTATAAATGAAGAAACTGAGCTTCTGAATAGTCTTTTGCTCATGATAACACAACCAATGTCTACACCAGGATTTGAAACCAGGCATTACCTGATTCCAAGTCCAACTGTCTATTCATTGTGTTCCATTGCCTGTCTAGATGATACACTTATGACATAAGCAAGGTGCATACCTTAAGTGTTTCTTATCTTTTGTTCATATGCACAGTCTCTAGTCTCTTGGGAACACTGACGAACAATATTTTATAAATTAAGACACCAACCAAATTAAGTTGGGGTGGGAGGTCAGGTGGGAGGAAAAAGGAGAAGAGAGACTTTAGATAGTGCCTTCTTAATAGAACATTCTTTCAGCAAAATCTTGTCATTTTTAAAAGAACCCATAGACAATATTCAGAAAGATACTTCTATTCTGGGAATATCAAGCTCCTTAGTCATGGAGTTAAGAAGAGGAAAGTTCTGGCTTGGAACTTGAAAATACTGAGAGAAGACTCTTGGGGTGGAAACTTGCCAATTCTAACTGATTTCAATACAGATACTGAAAGGGGGATTTCTTAGACGACAAAAAGAGATTTCTACACTGGGTCCTCTTCCAGCTTGGGAAAAAATGGATTCTACAATTAGAATGGAGTGATCTGTGAAAAGTAGAATGGGAGTGATCTGTGGAAATGATGAAACATGATGGAGCCACCATGACCAGCCTTATCACTAGATGTATCTTGGAGGCAGGTAGAAGACAAGAACAAAGATTGTCACAGATGGAAATAATGTGTTCTCTCTGCCACTTTTGTCCCTAGATAATGACTCTTCTAATGCAATCTAATTGTTTAAAAACATTTGGATTCTGTTTATGGGGTTTTATGTGTGTGTTTCTACTAGAAAACTTTGTAAATTCAGTATTTTCTCATAAACATTCAAGTTTATTATCTTTTTTTTAAAACTTATGTTAGAAAGGAAGTCATGTTGTTCAAACTAGCTCCCATGTTTTGTAAGCATTTATGAGGGCAAGTACCTCACAATTAGGTGTAGGGATAGATGCACTATTTAGAGGCTCCCAAACACCCAGGACAATGGATGCTTAGGTGAAATGTCTTGAACTAGTATACTAAGAAGGGAGTTTGGAAAGCTAAAAAGAGGCTTAGAAAGTTGGCTATAGATAAGGAAACAGATTTAGCAAGAGTCTGGGTCTAAGGGCAGCAAAGCATAGCAGTTTAGAGTTGAATGACAAGAAAGAGGCCTTCAAGAGGCATGCTAGGGATAGTTAGTATGGAGAAAATATGCTGGTTCAGGACATTTATTCATTATCCAAAAAGTGACCTTCAGTTGACTTTTACCAAAATCTGCTGGGATTGGGGGGAAAGGGAGAAAAAAGATGAAGAGAAAATGAATCAATGTATGAGCACTTAGAGAGTACACAGAGTGTGCCTACTAGGTATTAGAGAGAAGACCAAATAAGTAGAAAGCCCTGCCCTTGCCCCAAAGGAGCCTCTAGAGTTTATGGGGAGAAGCTCTGAAATGGTTAACAGTATGAAGCAGGATATGACTAAGGTCAAGTACTCTGCAACTGTTCTCATAACCTAAGATGAATGTTTTTGTCACAAGAATAAGACCTTTTGATAGGGAGCCAAGATGGTGGAGTAGAAGCACAAACTTGGCATGAGCTCCCAATCTGATCACTTCTAATACATGTAAAAAAAATGACTCTACACAAATTTGAGAGCTACAGAAAGCACAAAGAGACAGAGAAAACAAATCTCCTGCTGAAGGAAGCCTGACAGGCAGACAGGAAGGGACTATTGCACTGGGCTGAGAGCTGAGTGCAGTCCCACGTGAGCTGCGTGGTCCTGGCCCCAGGGCAGCCTGAACAGTAGCAGCCAGAGCAGACTTCAGGAGAGTGAAGCACCAGCAGCTGTGGCAGTTTCCAGACTTCTCAACCCATAATCACTAAAAAGAAAGTAAAAGGTCAGTGTGGAACTCTGTTGAAATGGGGGAAAAGAAAAGTGCGGTCTGGCCCCTGCCCCTTGGGTGAGAAGCAGCAGAGGCACAGCAGTTGTTCAGCCCCACCACGTGGCTGCCTCAGGAGCTCCTAGCCTGCAGATCATAGGGAGACCAAGTAGCCATTCAGAGGGTAATCACTTTTGCTTTAATATACTTGGATCTGGATTGCAATCTTGGGTGGTGGTCCTGGGGTGTGTGGCCAGTGAGCCAGAGCTTGTGGGGGCTGTAGAGAGGGTGCCCTTCTAATAGCTCCAACAGCTGCGAAAACCCCAGAGATTTGGGACAAAGCTTTCTCCATTCTGTAAACAGAGTTCTACCATGGCAAAGAGATCAAAGGTCAAGTAATTGGCTGGCAATATGAACAAGCAGAGGAAACACAAACAGACCATAGAATCCTTTTTGGGGGACAAAAAGGATCAAGGCACAGAGTGGGAGGAAGAGAGTGAAATCAGAACTCCTGCATCAAAAGCCTCCAAGAAAAATATGAACTGATTACAGGCCATGGACGAGCTCAAGAAGGATTTTGAAAATCAAGTAAGAGAAGTGAAGGAAAAATTGGGAAGAGAAATGAGAATGATACAAGAAAATCATGGAAAGTGAGTGAACAGCCTGCTAAAGGAGACCCAAAAATACACAGGATAAAATAACACCTTAAAAAATAGACTAACTCAAATGGCAAAAGAGGCCAAAAAGCCAATGAGGAGAAGAATGCCTTAAAAAGCCAAATTTGCCAGATAGAAAAGGAATTTCAAAAACTCACTGAAGAGAATAACTCCTTCAAAATTAGATTGGAAGCTAATAACTTTATGAGAAATCAAGATACTATAAAACAGATCCAAACAAATGAAAAAAAAAATAGAAGGCAATGTGAAATATCTCATTGGAAAAACCACTGACCTGGAGAGATAATTTAAAATAATTTAATAATAATTTTAAAATTATTGGACTACCTGAAAGCCATGATCAAAAAAAGAGCCTAGACACCATCTTCCAAGAAATTATCAAGCAAAATTGCCCTGATATTCTAGAAGCAGAGGGAAAAATAGAAATGGAAAGAATTCACCGATCACCCCTTGAAAAAGATCCCCAGAAGAAAAACTCCTAGTAATATTATAGCCAAATTCCAGAGTTCCCCAGGTCAAGGAGAAAATACTGCAAGCAGTTAGGAAGAAACAATTTGTGTACTGTGGAAACACAATCAGGATAACACATGACCTAGCAGCTTCTACATTAAGGGATTGAAGGGCTTGGAATATGATATTCTGGAGGTCAAAGGAGCTAGGACTAAAACCAAGAATCACCTACCCGGCAAAACTGAATATAATAGGGGTGGCTAGGTGGTGCAGTGAATAGAGCACCACCCCTGGAGTCAGGAGGAGCTGAGTTCAAATCCGACCTCAGACACTTAACACACACACACACAAAGTGACCTTGGGCAAGTCACTTAACCCTAATTGCCCTCCAAAAAAAAGCAAAAAAAAAAAACCTAGTATAATGCTACGGGGGGAAATATGGTCATTCAGTGAAATAGAGGGTTTTCAGTCATTCTTGATGAAAAAACCAGGGCTGAACAGAAAATTTGACTTTCAAATATAAGAAGCAAGAGAAGCATGAGAAGGTAAAGAGGAAAAAGAAATCATAAGGAACTTATTAAAGTTGTTTATATTCCTATGTGGAAAAATGATTATTGTAATTCATAAGACTTTTCTAAGTATGAGGATGGTTAAAGGTAATATACATATACATGTATGTGTAGGAAGGTGTATGTGTATATAAATATATATGTGAGTGTGGGCATATGTATGTTCATGTATACACTAGACAGAGGGCACAGGATGAGTGGAATATGAAGGGATGATATATAAAAATAAAATTAAGAGGTGAGAGAGGAATTAATTGGGAGAAGGTAAAAGGGAGAGATAGATTAGGCTAAATTATCTCATATAAAAGAGGCAAGAGAAAACTGTTACAATGGAGGGGAAGAGCAGGAAAGTGAAAGAGAATGGGACAACCTTATTGTCATTGAATTTGGCTTAAGGAGGAAATAACATACACACTCAATTGGGGATCTTACCCTACAGGAAAATAGGGGGGTAGGAGATAAGAGGGGGGATGATAGAGGGGAGGGCAGATTGGGGGAGAGTGTAGTTAGAAGCAAACATTTTTGAAAAGAGATAGGGTCAAAGGAGAAAATAGAATAAGTTGGGGGGCGGGATAGGATGGAGGGAAATACAGTTAGTCTTTCACAATATAACTACTATGGAAATGATTTGGGCAACTACACATGTACAACCTATATTGAATTGCTTATCTTCCCAGAGGGGGTGGGCGAGGAGGGAAGAAAGGAAAAAAATATGGAACTCAAAATTTTAAAAACAAATGTTTAAAAATTGTTTTTTTACATGCAACTGGGAAATAAGATATACAGGTATTGGGCTATAGAACTCCATCTTGCCCTACTAGAAAGTTAGGGGGTTAATGGAGAAGGATATAAGAGAGAACAGATTGGGAGAAGGGGTATTCAGTAGGCTTGCTATTTTTGGGGTTGGGGGTAGGTGAGAGACGGGGAGAAAAATTGTAACTCAAAATCTTGTAGAAATGAATATTGAAAACTAAAAATAAGTACATAAAATTTTTAAAAAGAACTTCAAAAAAGAATAAGGCCTTTCAGTACCCATTTCTGGGGTAGAAACTATAGCAGAAACCTGTTCTTCATTGTTTACAGCAGGGTTTCTTAACTTGGGATCTGTGAACTGGTTCATAGATAGATTTCAGGAAGTCCATGAACTTAGGAGGGAAAACAATTATATCTTTATTTTCAATAACTTCTAACTAAAGTTGAGCATTTCCTTCAATAATTGAAAAACATGATTCTGATCAGGGGTCTATAGGCTTCCCTAGATGGCCAGAGGGGTCCACAACACAAAAACGGTGATAAATCCTTGGTTAAGGGTGAAGCATTCCAAGCACAATGATGTAAAGAGAGGCTTCCTTACCCAACAGATGACATCTGGGAAAGCAGAGCCAATAATTTCTTGACTCAGCTTTGTCATAAATGTCATTCTTCAAAAAGAGAACCAGAGCTTCTTTTCTGGATCTGATCCTCACCAAGGAGGATTTCTTTTTTGGCTATATTGGAAAAAAAAGAAGAGCATACAAGATAGGATGAGGGCCCTCACTCAAGGAGGATGGGACAAGGGAAACAGCAAACAGATAGGTGGCAGAGTTGGTCGGCTCTTCATTTCCTTTTGTTTTCTCTTCCAATAGCAATTTTGGCAACTGGAAAAGACATAACCAAAATGGGTAATAGGAAGTTGCTACCCAGGTTAGATAGGGGGCTGGTAAGAGAGCACCTCAATGGTCTTGATGGGTTGAAGACATTAGGCTAACATATCAACTATGTATTAGGCACCTACTATATATCAAGGCTGGTACTGAAAGAACTCAGGGCTGTGATTATTATGTCGGTGATGCTTGAAAGATCTTAGAGAACAGGAGAGTTGCCACAAGACTAGAGAAGTACAAATCCAAAATCAAACTGCATCTGTGCACAGTAGACCAGTGAGCTTAACTTCAATTCATCACAAAATGACTATTAAACTTAACATCTTCAAAACCATTTTCTTGAAGAAAATACTCATGATACATAGGAGTGAGGTTTCTTTGTAGTCTAAGGGCCTTTAACTATTTTTGTTTCTTGAGCCTGAACCATAATTTCCAACATATGTTTTTTCCTATTTTTGTACCCACTTTTGCATTAAAGTAACCAAATATTTAAGTATTGTGTGGAACAAGCTGGGGAGGGTGGAGTCAGAAGAGGGTGCATGGATCCACAATTCATCAGTTTTGGGAGCTACCAGTATAGAAACTGCTTTCCTTAATGCAGATTGGCCACTGGTCTGTAACCTTTAAATCTGAGAGAGTTGCCCTAAGACCTGAAGAGGACAAGGGGCTTAGCGATGTTATTCATCAGAGGCAGGACTAAACTCAGGCCTTCTCAATTTTGATGCCATCCATCTGCCCACTGCAACATGATGTTTTACCTTTATCCCATCTAGCTGTCCATCATCTATCTTGCCATCTACCTGCCACTCATGCTATGCTTCTCAGCACCTGGACTAGGATCCTCTGTACCAGACACACTGGACCTCTGCCCCAGTCGTTGGGGAAATTAGTCCACTCATCTTTGGAACGCCTGCCCTGAAACCCAGCCATATTAATTGGGGACTGAGCAAATACAGACTTACCTACATGGCCATATCTAGGTAGACCTAGACCAGACTGTGTTTCCTATTTCATATCTGAGCAGGCCATCTACTCAGACTACTTTGCCATCTGCTTGCCAAAGTGCCTTTGCCTTGTACCTCTCCTTTCTCCTGCACTTTCCATCTCTTACAGTGGGAACAATGGTGAAATTACTAGGTTAATATCTGAAGAGGGTATGCCAATTGGCTTCCCTATGGCCCTTCTTACCATCGCTGAGACTCCCCAGATGTTCATTTCCCTGGCCAACCCTATCCTATATGTGTTGTCTTCCCCTGTGATAATTGTAAGCTCCTTGAGGGTGGCAACACTCTCTCACTATTTTTGTATTTGTGCTCTCAATATTTATCAAAATGTCTGATACACAGAAAAAGCTTAATAAATGCTTTTTCACTCAGTCACTCATTTAAAGTATATGTTAATTTAATTTGGTGCACCTTATTGAGTTCTGATCGTTTCTCCAACTGTTCGTCTTCTGCCACAGATGTTGGTACCTAAGCTTCAATGGTCTTTATGGTGGTTTTTTTGCCTATGCTCACTGCACAGGAATGCAATAAGAAGTGACCGAGTGTCCCCCAAAATGATGTTTCTTGTTGTATGGAGGATAAAACTGATGTCCACCCCGCATCATTTGTCTCTCCAAGGAGATATACCATGTGCCATCCTTAGCATCAAATTCCTTTCATTTGGTTTCTTTTATATAAAGATCGTCAAGATAGAGGCCATTCTGTTTCTATTATACTCCAGCTTGTGGGTCACTGGGCCAGAATCTTACACCAAGAGGCCCTTTTGGGATGAGTTAATTGCTATTGCTTGCCTCAATCCTCTGCCAGGACACCCTGACTTTTAGGCCCCATCTCTGGCATCTGCTGTTGGCCATGTGACCACTGAATCCCTGAGGGCTTTAGGCAGCTCCTTAAGACTGTAAGTTGCAGCCTACATTGGTAAAGGATCTGCCTGTGCTGATTATAAGTCCAGTGCCCATCCCAGCCCCACTTTGTTTCGTGAGTTGCCATGGCCAAAGCCTTTGTCATCAGGAATCCAGCCTATTAGCCATGGGCTTCTCTGTGCCGACCCAGGCTGGTCTTCAGAAAGAAGACACGATCGCTGGAATGTTAGTCAAGGCTTTCTGGTATGATAGAACCTGCCAGCATTTCCATTCTGCTAATATAGCTGTTGAGAAACCAAGGCCACTCCACCCCCCTGCACACACCATGGTGAGGCTGTGAAGGAGGAAGGTTTTGTGGGAATAGCTGTTATATAGGTACAGAATTCAGATATTTTCATTTCTTTTTTTTCTTGACCCCTTCTACAAATAGTCATCACTTAAGTGAAAAAGAATTTGATTATCTGCTTTTTAGTAAATCCTGAATATAAATATAGCACATAAAAAGAAGGAAAATAGCTCAGTAGAGTGCTTCTAAACCAAGGCAATAGTAGGAAATGATTACTTCTCTTTGAAAAGACTAGTTTTAACAAAGTAAGCAAGAATCATTTCCTTTGGTAGAGCGTTGATTCCCCAGCATGCTCTCAGTAAGTAATTAGAATGGCCCACTGAATGGCAGCATCAGCTTGTTTATTTTCATTATTTTATCATTTTAAAAACCCTCTAGGTGATGAGACATGCAGTATAGAACATAATTACCATTATTAGCATACTAATTGGACACAAAAATAGGCCAACTACAAGGTAGCCAACTGAATAATTTCACATTAATCAAACACCATAGTGAATAAGCCTATTGTTACATTGACAGCCACCATAATTGGCAATATTTTGCAGGGAAATATCAGAATTTCCTCGTAATGCCTCTCCAGTACCATATCATTTAGTAATTTCACATGTTCTCATCTTCAAATTTCTAAACCTAGTTCAAGTTCAAGAAAACATCACAATAAGAATGTTGTCTTTAAAAAGCAATGACTGTTTTAAATATACAAAGAGAGGCTTCTTGACATCCAGTAAGAGATTTGATACACTAAGCCAAGGAGTTAACAACCAAGTCACTTGTTGATACTCTTTTCCATTCATTTTCCAATGTGTGTTTCTCCTGTGTTTAACTTCCTAGAGACAATAGAGATAAGGGTTCATTTTAGAAAAATTAGCTTAGTAATTTGGAATTCTGCTAAAAAAAGGGACTCTAGTTAAAAAGTAGACCAGCATCATCCCCTCCAGTCTGGAAGGTACAGTGAAAGAGTGGCTGGCTCTCGAGGTGGAGACTATGGGTCCAAGATCATAGCTCTGCCATTTATTCTCTGTAGGACCTTTTCTCTGGGTCTTAACTTCCTCACTTGTAAAATAGGATTAAACTAGGTGAGCTCAATGGTTCCTTTCACCTGGTTACTATGATCCTGTACAATATATAAATCTCTCTCCCCTCTTCCATTTTCTGTATGTGTAATGGACCCTTCCAAATATGTAAAATGGAGCTGATGATATAATGTTTACCTCACAAGATTCTTGTGAAAGAAGCATATTAAAAAAAAATCTTAAAGTAGTACCAGATCTCAAACTATACCAAAAAGGAAGTGATCATCAAAATGATGAAAAGGAAAGGTGATCTCAAGACATTTATTCAGAGTCCTGCAGAGACTCCATGAAGGGAGAAAATGATTTCTAGTAGCTAGAAGTTATGAGTTTCTCCTTTGATCATTTGTGCTAGTTAAGTTTGAGTTCACTCTCCCTCAAGACCTTGCTTAGTAAATACCCTTTATAAAAGCTAGCTGGCACTGCAGTGGATACAGCATCAGGCATAGAGTCAAGAAGACCTGAGTTCAAATGTGACCTCAGACACTTACTGGCTGTGTGCCCCTGAGCAAGTCACTTCACCCTCTTTGCCTCAGTTTCCTCATCTGCAAAATGAGCTGTAGAAGGAAATGAAAAATCATTCCAGTTCCTCTGCCAAGAAAAACCCCAAATAGGGCCATGAAGAGTCAGACATGATTGAAAATGACGGAACAAAAACAATGATAGGCCATGTTCTGGGTATCTGACTTGCCAGTGCAAGTTGGTAAAGTGGTTCATGAGTGGTGGTTACCCATTTAATTATTTTATGTGTAATATAATAGATGTTGTCTAATGCCTACCACATGTACATATATATCTGGTATAATTTACAGGAGCTATAAATTCTTTAACTTAAAAGAAAATAATGCAGATTAAGGACAGTAGGAAAAGACCACATTTCCCAGAAATGCCATAGGTCAAAGGTATATGTAAGAAAGAATAAAGAATGTATTGCTAAAAGAAAAAATAAAGCTGTAAAAAGGTGGAAAAATACTCCTCCACCCAAGGAGAACAGCAGATACAGGCAGAAGTTTTCTCTGGGTAAAAGATGGGAGCCTTCAAACCAGTGTTGGTCAATATATATAAGCTGGTAGTTGCAGAGTGACAGGAGTTCCTAAATGACGTTGAGTATCTGGGCCAATCAAAGGAATTCCTGAACTATTCTGAGTTCTTAGACCAAGTGAAACAAGTAGGGGGGACACCTGAAATAGAAGCTAGAGACAGGGAGAAATGGGGCCAAAAGGGAACAGCAACACAGGCCTCATCAAAGAAGTACCAGTTCTACCCATGTGGTAGAGATATCCCTGTTGATGCTGTGAGTTTCTTTCTTGCATTTAGACTTGGGTTCAAATTCTGTTTACACCTTTATCTGTTCCATAACAAGGATGTTTGTGTTCAAAATGTTTATCAGTTGCCTTTATTATGAACAGCTGACTCAGATACCCTAGAAGTGAGACAAATTCTAATGTTCCTATTATCGGGGTAGAGGCATGAGTCATAATATTATTATTGCTAAATCTACAAGATTGAATGGTGTCTGTCCTCAGTTGACACATGGGTTACACAAGTATGAAGGGATAGGCATAGAAAACTTTAATCTCCCAGAAAATGAATAGATTAGGCATTTGATCTTGCGCAGAGAGAAAGAATATAGAACAACATTCCACTTAGGAATTCCTGGCTATTGGAAACAGAGACATCTTTGGAGAGGCAATGCAGTGCAGTGGATAGAGCACTTAATTTGGAGTCAGATGACTTGGGTTTGAGTCCTACTTCTGCTGCTTAGTACCTGGGTGACTTTTGGCATCCAGCTTCACTTTCCTCATCTGTAAAATGGGCCAGCTTACCTCTGATGTCCCTTTCAGCTTGAACTCTGTTACCCTTTTAGCATGCCAGCTCCTCCTGCTGGAGATTTCCTCCTAGGAGCTCCATTTTGGGGAAGGGTCCAGGTTGGTCAGTTTATTTCCCTCCAGGCTGTGTTGCTGATTTTCTGGGCTTCAATGCTACACCTGGTGCCCCTCGGTAGCTCCCTTGTTTGTGTTGCTTTCCTCCATTAGCACGTAAACCCCTTGAAGGCAGGAAATCTCTTTTTGCTAGTATTTAAGTCCCCAGAACTTAGCAGGGTACCTTGCATGGTCGGAAGCACGCAAGAAATTCTTATTGCCTGCCTGACTCTCTGTGTGTGGTAACTACCAGACTTTAGTCAGGCATTTTTAGTGATTTGAAGAGTAAAAGGTAAGTGGAGAGGAGAGAATTACATTCTTCTTTTTAATTCTGTACGTACTGTGAATTTACTTATCCCACTCTAGGATATACTCTTCTCCCCTCCTCCCATAGACTAGAACAGGGCTGCGGAACCCATGGATTTGAGGCCACACATGGCCCTCTAGGTCCTCAAGTGCAGTGCTTTGACTGAATAGGGCCTCACATGAGGACTAGAGGGCTACGTGTGACCTTAGGGCCACAACTCTGGACTAGAAGCTTCTTAAGGACAGAGATGGTTTACTTTTTTGTATTGAGGCAGTTAGAGGGCTGGCCTTAATGAGTTCTGATCCTGCCTCAGACACTTACTAACTGTGGGACCCTGTGAAAGTCACTGAATAACTCCTCTCTACCTCCATTTTGTCATCTGTACAAAGGGAATGATTATTAGATGAGAGAATATAGCTAGTGTTTTTCAAACTCTAATGTACTTTTGAAGTGTTAAGGCAAAAGAATGGAAACTGGAGCCCTGATTTCATTGCTATAGGGAACTCCCAGAGGAGGAAAGTCCCTTTGCCTATGCAGTGGGTACCTTCTCTTCCACTCAAGAGTCTTAGAGAGTTTCCCAGAGCATTGAGAGATAAAGTGATTTGTTGGGATTCACATAGCTAGTGTGGATCAGAGGTGGGGCTTGTGCGCAGGCCTTCCAGACTTTGAGGACAGCTTTTAAGCACAATGACTCTTTTTACAGAAGGTGCTTCCTCCAGTGGGAGGGCTTGCCGAGCCCTTTTCAGGGCTGCTCATCCTCCTTTGGTGTCCACCTTCACCTGCAGCTCCAAGAAGCTGTAGCATGTGCAGTGGCCCCACTCAGGTAAACCATGTGGGCAGAAAGGCTAAAGCAGGCTGAGGATGTGAGTGGATGAGAACAATTTGTTCCAGCAGCCATGAAGCGGCTGAAGCAGGTGCTTTGGAGAGCTCAGAGCTTGGTCAGACATCGAAGAAGCCAAGGTCATCCCCTGCAGCCCGGGCCATCACCAGTCGTCCTGACTTTTGTCCTGCCACTGGACTTGGATGACCCTGGAAGAGAGAGTGAGGCTGACGACCATGCAGCTCTGCCCCACTGAAATCCAATTCATGGGCAAGTCAAGACATCACCCGTGATCTCATTGGTCCTCTTGGAAATTGAAGACCAAACAACAAGTAAGTGGTTAATTCATGCTCATTGAATTACATTGAATCATTACCAGGTTTGGAGAATTCAATCTCTGCAGCATCTCTTACATCAGGGTCATTGCCATCACCTTAATTTAGTTTCTAATTACCATGTAGCTGGATTATTTGTTTAAACCACTGAAGGCTCCTATGTTCATTTCTTAGACAACTTATTCATCCATTTAGCTTAATTATTCATTTAATATTTTTCTGTTCTTTAGCTTATCAGATTAATTAGTGCCTCCTTTAATGAGATATGGTACTGATAAATTTGTTTGAACCTTTAGAATGTGTGCTCCTTGAGGGCAGGGACCATACCTTTACCTTTCTTGGTAATCTCAGTGTACTTAGCACTCTCCTCCCCTCACACAGTAAGTGCTTAATAATCAGCCAGAACCTTTGGCTGCCATTATTCAAACACCATTCCAGGTCCCTTTCATTGCTACACTCCTTCTTTTCTAAATTCTTTGCAGTTTGACTTGAGATAGCTGGAACTATTCTTTTCCAAAGTTACCAAATGTAACGGCCTTGTCTCCATCCTCATCTTTCTGGATCTCTCAGTAGCCTTTGATGCTGTTGATCACCTCTTTGGACACTCTATTTTCTTTAGGTTTTCATGACATTGCAATCTCCCAGTTCTCCTTCTAACTGTCAGACTACTCTTTCTTAGTCTGTTTTGCTGGACCTCTATCCAGGTAAGGCCCCAGCACTTACCATGGGTATCCCCTAGCACTCTGACCTGGACCTCTTCTCTTCTCCCTCTGTATTGTCTCAAATGGTGATCTCCTCAGCTTCCACCATTCAATTATCATCTTTATTGGCTTCTAAAGCCTTTTAAAATATGGCCCCTTTCCACCTCTCCAATCTTCTTCCCCTTTCTTCAACTCAGTGTACGCTATGCTTCAGTGACATTGGGCTTCTTTTAATGCCTGGGGATTTTCCCCATCCCTGGAATGCTCTGTCCTCACCGAAGCCTCCTGGTTTCTCTCGCTTCTTTCCAGACTCAGCTCAAATTTTACTTTCATCTTGACAAAGGCTTGGTGACTTCACTTGACCAGTTGTTTTGGACTCAGTAAATGCTTGCTGACTGATATACTGGCTGATTAGGGAAAGGGGAAGATTTGGACCAAATAATTCTTCCTAGGCAGCATAGGCTCGTAATCAGCCCAGGAGAGGAGTTGTCTGGGTGCTGAGAGACAGGTCAGGGAAGGTGCTGAAGGAAAAGAAAATTTAGGGGGGATGGTAACTAATGATAGACTTCATCTGAGCTTAGTTTTAAAGTTCACTGGGCCTGGTCATACTGAGTTGTGATAGTCTCATCTGTCCCAAAGGTTAGGGAGTCTCCAGTTTGTTTGGGTCCCTGGGGCCATCACCTCCAGAAGTGGGATCAAAACTTTGAATATTCCCTCAGGAACATTTGGGCAAGACCAGGATCCTATGAGACAAAGGTGAATGAGTAAATGGCATCAGTAGGCATGGAAATTGGAGGGGGACTTAGAAAGAAGGGGGACACTGGAGTCACACAGGTAGCAGACTGAGTAGGGGAGGGAAAGAGTGGTGGTTTTCACTGATTCATCGTTGGAATGCAAGGGCCCTTATAGATCATCTTCAGTCTCTGCTTTTTATAGTTGAGGAAGGCTGAGAAAGAGAGCAAAAGGGTTTTTCCCCCCAAGCTTTATTGTGGTCCCACAGCATGGCTGCCAAGAACAGAAATATAGCAAGGTTCCAGTGCTGTTAAGAGTTCTGATATGAGCCAGAAGACCAACATCCTGGTCCTGGCTTTCCTTGGGCAAGGCATCCCTTCTACATGGGCCTCAGTTTCCTTCTCTGTAAAGATCTCTAATGCCCTGCCCAGAATTGCAGGGTTGGATGCAGGGGTATTCTGGAGCCACCTTGAATCTTTTCATTTGGAGCATGCACACCTTGGCAAACACTACAAATCCAGGCTTGATTGATTGTTGGGGTTTTTTTTTACTTGTCTAGACTGAGGAAAGTGTTGGAGAAAATATTAATGCAGATTAAGCTTTAAAAGTGTGTGTTGCATTGTTATTGTTGTTGTTGAGTCATTTCAGTCATGTCTGACTCTTCATGACCCTATTTAGGGTTTTCTTGGCAGAGATACTGGAATGGTTTGCATCTCCTTCTCCAGGTTGTTTTACAGATGAGGAAACTGAGGCAAATGAGGTGAAGTGACTTGCCCAGGGTCACACAGCTAGTGTCTGAAGCCAAATCTGAAGTCAGGAAGATGAGTCTTAGTTCCAAGCCTAGTGCCTTATCCACTGTGCCCCCTAGCCGTGTATTGCATACAATTTTTCCAGAGAGCTGGTTGTTAAATATTTACCAGCCCAATACCTGTTGGAAAGGATCTCAGTGATCCTCTAGTACAACAGTATGGGTGAAAGAGAATGCTCTCCACTATCACTACCACAGTGAAGGTAGGTGCTATTATTATCTCCATTACATTTGGGGAAACTGAGGCAGGTAGTGGTTTTAATGACTAACCTAGGGTCACACAACTAGTAAATGTCTGAGGAAGGCCACATTTGAATTAAGGTCTTTCTTGACTCCAGATCCAGTGTTCTATCCAGAAACAGAATGGACTATCTCCAAAGGTAGTGGTTTCTTTCTCAATAGAAGTCTTCAAGCAAAGGCTAGATAACCACTCATTGGAGGTATGGAGGGCATTCTCTTTCACTTATACTGTTGTACTAGAGGATCACTGAGATCCTTTCCAACAGGTATTGGACTGGTAAATATTTAACAACCAGCTCTCTGGGACTCTAGTACAATATTATAGGTGCTCCCATTATCAGCAACTTTTGTGAGAAGACTAGACTGGAGTAAAGTCAGGTTATTAACCCCTTCGTAGATGTCTTGGTGTCTTTCCTGTCTGAACTGATCAAGAGTGATCTGTGCTAGCAGCCCTCCTGGGTGCTGGTGCTGTCTGTCTTATGCTCATTTACTACTTATGGGGAGATCACTTGCACCATCACACATGGTTGTGAAGAAAGTACTTGTAGAAGTTTAACTTCACATTTATTCAATACTTCCCCTGTGCTAGGTGCCGAAGGCACAAAAGGCAAAAAGTGAGCTCATATTTCTAGAGCTTCTTATGGTGTGCAAAGCCGTTGACATTCAGTCCCCCCCCTTCCCCCATGTGAGGGAGGTGCTGCTACAGATGAAGAAAGTGCGGTGACTGGCTCAGGGTCACACAGGAATTAACTGACAACAAATTGAAATCCACCTTCCCGACTCCAAGTGTGTCCAGGAAAGTAGTCCCTGTCCTCAAGGAGGTTTCATCTTGTTTCTAGTAGTATAAGGAAGTGTACCCTAAGGGAAACCAAGGGTTAACGTCTCCGTGTTCGTTGGAGCCTCACTATCCTTCCCCCAATTAACCAAGCAGCATTTATTTAGCAGGAATTCTGTGGCCACAGTCTGTGCCAAGTACATTTATCTAGTGCCTACTATGTATCTTTATCAATATTATTTCATTTGACCCTCACAACAACCCTGGTAAGTAGGTGCTAGTATCATCCCATTTTGCAGTTGAGGAAACTGAGGCAAACAGAGGAAATGGCATGTCCTTAGTCACATGGTGTACGTGTCTCAGGCTGGATTTGAACTCGGGTCTTCCTGACTCCAATTTGCCCAGTTCAGTCAAAGGGCCCCACCTGAGCACCTCGAGGGCCACATCTGGCCTCAAGGCTGCAGGTTCCCCACCCTTGGCCTACTTTCAGCTCTCCTTCTCAGACTCCGTGGCTTGACGAAGCCTGCCCTACTCCCAGAGACTCCAGCAGTGCTAAGGATCATGGGGGGGGGGGGGGTTTGGGGGGGATCGGGCCAAAGTCCAGGAGAAACCAAAGTCTTAAACAACTTTTCCCAGCTGAATATAGCATCGGCGATGAGGGAGTGGCGATCTGTGGAGCTTGAGTGGTCACTGAGGAGTTCTTTCCCATTTGGAGAGGAGAATTAGATGGCAAGTCACCCCCATTTGTAGGGAATAGATTCTGGAGGTCTCTGTGAATAGAAAGACCCTGGAGTATTTGTTCCCAGTGTAAAATGCTTTGGCCAGCTGCCTACATTCTCCCCCAAGTGCTCCCTTTTTTCAAGGCTTTTTCTATTCTTCTGATTCCATCAGGGAGAAAGCCTCAATTAAGTCCTAATGGTCTCCTGCACCTCTTTTCACACCTGCTAATCTCCCTTTTAACAAGGAGGTCATTGGTAAGCAGCAGCTGTAGCAGCCTTTGCAGAGGGAACTGGCCCAGGAGGCAGCCGGCCCAGGAGGCAGCACAGAGGCTGAATCGGCCATCCACTTGGAGAGGGTTTCCGACTTTGCTTCCCACCTCCTTCGTGGGGAGAGGACACATGAGCTGATTTTTTAAAAGGCCTGCCTTGTATGCAATAAACCTTATTTATAAAGGAAGACTGAATGTGGAAGCAGTAGGGAACACCATTAAGAACTTTGCCTTGGAAGGCTTTGCAAAAATGATGCAGTCCAGCTGAAAACCCCCAGAGGTCCCCAGCTCCAGTGAGCCCCACAGAGGAAGGCAGTGGCCATCGGCTTAGAAGCGTGTGCGGGAGTCGGGCTAGAGGTTAGGCCTAGGCTCTGATTCATTCGTCCGTCCGCAGGAAGGCAAGATTTGTGGGTGTAACTGGGCACTTGTCACTTGGTCTGGTTCTTCTAAATGGAAAAACACAGTGTGCCTCCCTGGGATGTTGTGGGGAGTAGTGAGGAACTCGGAAGCGTTTGAAAGAAAGCTCTCCCCAGCATTTTGTGCCCCAAAAGGGACCTTTTCCAAGCAGAACCAACCAAATGGTTAAGGGGGGAAATGGCTAGAAACTTCCTGGGTTTAGTTTGACTTTTTATAAAATCAAAGAAGAATTTATTGGGGAAAAAGGAGATCTTCTGTAATCTTTTTCTCAACAGGAAACAAGAAGGGGAAAGGGTACTTCTATTTCTGTCCTCTCTGTCCCCTGATCCTTCCCCAGGCGGACAAGCTTTCTCTGGGGTCTCTTGTACTGGTTGGTATTCATTTCCCCTCATTCCTGGGAAAGCAGAGACCACAGAGGATGCTGATGCTCGTAGACAGATGAAATGGTAGGCGAATTCTGTAGTGGGGGACCTGAAAGGCATTCATGGAAGCTCAGAGAGACCATAAAAATTTGCAGAGCCTGCTGCTGTATGCTTGGATCTGCCTGAACATCAACATGGACTCCATTGTTCTCAGTACACGAGCTTTCAAGAGCCTGACTGAACTTTCCAGAGACCGGATTCCTCGGCAGGCAGTTTGGCTGCTGGGGGAGGGGGGCTGGTTGAAATCAGACCTGTGTATCCTGTTCCTTCTTGCCCCCCCCCACCCCAGTTTTGGGTAGCACATACTCTGAACTTCTCGCATCCCCCACCCACATATTTGTAGGCTGGCTTTGCTGCTACTTCTCCACTCAGTATTATAGGGGAGCCTGAAGGACTGAAAGGTGGTTTTCTAGTACTATATAGCTAATGACCTACCCCCCTCCCCATATTTCCTCACTTGGTTTCAGTTGATTTCAATTACCCAGCTGATTTTAATTAGATTTTAGTTAGGGGTATTTACTAATGTTGGAATAGCTGGGAGGCACAGTGGACAGCATACCAGGCCTGGATTCTGGAAGACCAGAGTTCAGATAGGCCCTTGGACACATTACCTGTGTGACCCTGAGTAAGTCACTTCACCTTCTTTGCCTCAGTTTCCTCATCTGTAAAATGAGCTGGAGAAGGAAATGGCAAACCGCTCCAGTATCTCTGCCAAGAAAACCCCAAGTGGCATCACGAAGAGTCAGACACAACTGAAAACGACTAAATAATACTTTATGAAGGTCTTACTCTTAGAACACTTGATCCAGAGCATCCTTTTCCCCTGCAGAGTATGACACGTTTTCTTGCAGATACATGTAGAGTCCAGAGGAAAGAGGCCTCAAGCCCAGAGAGCCATAAAGTAAAGGGCCGAAGTCCCAGCTCCTGATGGATGGCTCTTCTGTTCTCTTTGTGGTTCTGGGATTGTTCTCTGATGGGCTCCTTAGGCGAGCTGATGCTGCCGCCTTTTCTCGCCATGCCTCGCTTTGTCCTCACATGCTGATGCAGGCCCTGCTAGGATTCCAGGCCCCATTCCCCAAGTGCATGGATTCGTGAGGCTGGTCTGGCTGTTGGGACTGAGGAGGCAGAGACTCCTGTCTCCAACCCGCCGACTGCTGTGTCCAGTTCTCCCTGTCTTGCTATATTCTAAAAGACCATCAGTGTTCGACGGGGGCATATATTTGTTTAATGCTTTGTTTTCCTGCTTCCTTAGGGATGTTAGGTGGGCTGAGGTGATTGACTCAACTGATTTTCATCTTTAAACTTGAAAGATTCCAGAGCCCTATTGCTAATGTGATTCATTTTCTATTAACCTCCCACTTAACTAGATGTTTGGTGAACAAGGTAGAGTGCACAGAGGAGACCTTTCAGATCAACCGAGTAGAGCCCAGCTAGAAAGGCAGGAAAGCTCCCATATTTCTATCAGGGAGGGAAGGAGGGAGGTGCCTTCTTGGGGCCCACCTTGGTCGTTGGCATTTCACAGCCTGTTGTTTCAATGGTTTTATTGTTCCTTCCATGTACATGATTGTCATTGTGCGTATTATATTCTTCTTTATGCTCACTTTGCATCAATTTTTTATACCCATCAATCAAGAAACATTGAGAACCTACTGTGTGCCAGGCATTGTGCTTTGTGTTGGGAAAACAGAGATGGTAGTAAAATGTCTCCTTATACTTCTCTGGATTCGTTATCCTTGTTCTTATAGCAAATTACTATCCCCAGATAATCATGATCCACAGTTTCTTTAGCTATTCTCTGGTCAATGGGCATCTGGTTTGTTTCTAAGGCTTTGCTACCACAAAAAAAGTACTCCAGTAAATATTTTGGTGCCCATGTGGCCTCCTTTGACGATGTGCCTAGCAAGGGGATTTTTCAGTCTTCTCTCTGGCTTGGAGAGTTAATGGATTAAAGAGTTCGGGACAATCTTTAAGGGTGTATCGAGGCTTCTAAGCAGAGGAAGAAGAGCTTAAAAAATTCAACTTCAGAATGGGAAGACAGAAAAGTGAAAGTACAGAAGGAAAGAAAGGAAACTGATTTGACCTTGTTATTTACCTGGGGTCAATGAAGTATTCAGTGTGGTTGTTTGGACTCCAGGGTCCCTTATGTTGAATGTATCATTTCCTGTGCCCTTTTTCCCCTTAAAAAACTTGGCAATGCTTTTCCTGCTTGTAAGCAAATGTTTGGGCTTTGGGGGGGAGGGGATGAGGGGGTGGAAAGCGGTTCTATTAAATATTCTTGTCTGTTTTGAAAGTGTCCTGAAGTTACTGCACTGCCAGAGAAAACCTTCACTCTTTTAATGCCAAACGAAGCTCACTGTTCCTTCGGTCCCCCTGGATGGTATTTTATTGTTCTGCATCCTACTTTGTTGTACTACCCACACTCTCAGTCATGTGCGATGATCATTTGTTTTGTTGGTGTTATCGGTGGTGGTGGTGTTGTAAGAAACTTCATAAATGAATGACGGCTAATCGTTTTTTGTTAAAGTGGGTGTTTCTGTGGACTGTGACAAAGGTCTGAATCATCGTGTTGGATTTGGAATGGAAGATTAACTTTAATGCTGAGGTTGCAAACTTGTATCAGAATCACTCATTGGAAGCCAAAACAGCAAGAGTGGAAGGCGAACTGTTGATTCTGAGGTGACATTGGTGATAGAAGGCAGTAATCCACCTTTCGGAGACTACAAAATCATAGTTTTCTAACAAACTTGGTCAGAGTTCTTGTGGAGCAGTGAAATAAACCCTGGGCTTGGAGTTGGAAGAACAGTTCATCTTCTGTGACCCAGAACAAGTCACTCATTTCTGTCTCCTCATGTAAAATAGGGGTTCTAGGATCATTGCTCGAAAATTGGAAGGGATGGTTACTTCACAGGCTTGCTGTGCAGAAAGGGGTTTAACGTTATATAAATACAAGTTTTCACGGAACATGTCTATGTGGGTGTGCACGTGATGTAAAATCTCTTCAAAGCACAATTCTAGACCTTTCCAGATGGCCACAGTGGTTAGCCCTCTGTCCCTCTAGAAATTACTTTGTGTTTCCTTACCAGTGTACTTGCTGTATCCCTTTGTAGAATGAAAGCTCTTTGAGGGCAGCCACTATTTGGTTTTGTCTTTGTCTGCACACTGCCCAGTATGCTACCTTGTGTGCAATAGGTACATTACAAATGTTTGTTGGATGGGATTTGTTAAATGACCAATTTTACAGTTCCCACAGTTTCCATCATTGTAGTAAGTGGCTGAGAAACAATAGCAATGCTTGGTAACATAAATACTATCTAAATAATCAAAAGCCTAAATAGCACCTTCAAATGCTCATTCTAAGTTTCATATCCCAGTGATGAGAAGACAAACAGCTGAATTGTGTTCCAGCTATTGGCTAACCAAGATGATTTGAAGAGGAAACATATAAACATTTATATTGGAAGTAAAAACTATTAACAAAGGTATTTTATTTTGAAGCCAAAACATCAACTTGGCTTTGAATGCTATTGTAAGCATCTCTGCTTCTATCCTGAAGGACATCTACTCCTGTATGCTTTGGCCTCTGTCCAGGGTCCCAAAAGGGAAAGCAATCTTGCAATTTACATATCAAAGCCAATGAATAGCCAACCCCAGCAGACCTAAGGAGAAAGCAAAAGTTCTCTTTGAATTTGGGGTTTTAACAACTTTCCCTCAGTTCCAAAGCTTCCTCCATCCCCTTCTCGCAGCCCTCAGCCCTGTCAGTAGCACACAGTACAGGGCAGTAACTCACAGAAGAAACAACTAAGATGAAGGCAAGGAGAGTTGCAGATGTTAGACGGATGGCATGGCTTGGGAATTATTTTCAAACAAAACACTTTGGGAAAGCAAGGACGGAAGGGAAGGAAACTAGAATTCAGGGCAGTTCTAATGGTTTTGTTGTTTTGATGGCTGCATGTGATAATTGCAAAGCCCCACAGAAGTACAAAATCACAATGGTGTGCTGGATAGAAAAGTTTGGGGTGTGCAATCCCAGAAGGCGATTGAACTTGGTGTAGATTGGCTGTTGAAAACAACATTTTGCAGCCAACCGAATTAGTGATTTTTTTTTTAGCCGAATACAACTTCTGATATGTTTGTGGCTCTTCTGTTCCTAAACTCTGTAGCCTAATCCGGTCTGTAACAGATACTGAGCCAGGGTGGAGTCCTAATGTTGGCCTCTCCCAGATGTTCTCAGTAAGGCTGTCTTGCACATATGGTGTCTAATGCCTCCTAAGAAGATACGAGAAATGAACACAGCTTAAATATATGAATTAAAGAAGCATATCATCTCAACACAAAAGAGCATGAAGCATTTGGGTGGCTGCTGTCTCTTCCCAGAAATGTGCAAGCATTTAAAAGACTTCCTGCAAGCACTCAATATTCCTGTTTCCAAAGGAATTGTAGCCGATCAGCTATTGAGTGTTTCTAAAAGTTTTCCCAGGTCACTCTTTTCCAGCTCTTCTTTTTAACAGGGATTGAAGATGTCTCCACTTGATTCCAGAACTTCTTCCAATTTTTCTGCCTCCTTGAAGACAGAATAACAGATAGCTGCAACCATAGTCCCTCCCCATCTTTAAACTCTGTAAATTTGGTAAATCACTTAAATTTAGGAAACATCTAATAAGTGTCCACTATGTGCCAGGCCCCGGGCTGGGAAAGATAGTGGAAGCTGTGTAACGATACCAGTGCAACGCTTAGGGGAAACTTTGGAACTTCCAGGATTATCAATTCAGAAACAACTGTGATGTTTGGGAAAGTGATATAAATGCACTGGAGTGACTGAGACAAAGCACTTGGAGAAACTGAGGGTGGGGTGGCTGGAGATGACTTTTATTGGAAGACAAGGAGAAAGTACAATCACAGGAGGCTTCATGAAAGAAGAAGCACTTGAGTTAGCCCTTAAAGGAACTAGAAGGACCAGGGTAGATAACTGCTTCTGTAGATTTGTAAGCTTCCCAAATGATTCGCTGTGAGGTGTTTGCTGCTTTTATCCCTGCTTTGCATCCCCATCATCCTTGGTCATTTACTTACAGGCTCCTGTGCATAGGACACTGTTGCCTTGGGACTGTCCTTTCCACCTACGGTGATGGCGATGTCAGAGGATGAGTTGCTGTGCCTCGTAAATGACCACCCAGCTCGGAAAGGTTTCTGTGCTCACAACTCTCTCCGTAGGGACTTGGCCCTGGCATCATGGTGTCTTATCACTTTCCATGAAGCCTCCTGAACCTCATGGTTTCCCAAACTTTCCCATGTAGTCCTTGCTGTTACTGAAATCTCTGCTGCTTTCTAAAGAGGAAGGTGCTCAGACCATCTAGAAGGCTACATCTCTTCATACACAGGCAGACTTTCACCACATATATGGAGTTAAAATATCCAGAGATGCCAAGCTGGCTCTAAGTAGTTAAGAAACTATTCTGGAGCCTAACAGAGGGGAACCCACTCTTACTGGTTTTTGTCCATTATCAGAACACAATAGGTCTTACCTTTTTGCCACTTTTCTCATTCAACAAAAATTTGTTAAGTACCTACTGTATACAGAACACTCTTGTACATTAAGGGTTCTTTACTATTTTGTGTATGGATCCTGGGCCCATTTCTCAGTCCAGTGAAACTTATGGACCTCTTATCAAATGATGTTTTTAAATGCAGAAAATAAAATGTATAGAATTCCAGAAGAGTAACCGTTAATTTGGAAGAGTTAAGAAAACATCATTTTCTTTGTTTCATAGATCCTGTACCTTCAAATAGTGTCTGCCTCTTCATCTCCCCTCTCCCATTTTCTTTATGTGTAATAGACTCTTCCCAGACCTTCAAATAGTCTCTGGATCTGTCCTCCTCCTCACTCTGTTTCATAGATCTTAGAATTTCAAATACTCTCTGCTTCTCTCCCCTCCCATTTTCTTTATGTGTAATAGACTCTTTCTAGACCTTCAAATAATCTCTGCCCCTCTCCCCCCCCCAAACCCCACACTAGACCTTCCAATAAACTCTCCCCTTCTTTCCCATTTTCTTTATGGGACATAGACCCTTCCTAGGCCACATGGACATATACATATATTTTTAGATGACTATAATCATCTTCCCCAGGCATTTCCCATCCTTCCCCCTCCTGTCTGTGACATAGCCACTTCCTAGATCTTCAAATAGTTTCTGCCTCTCCCCCCAATCACATTTTCTTTGTGACATAGACCCATCCTAGCCCTTAAAATAGTCTCTGCCTCTTTCCCCTCCCTCTCCCCTCTTCATTTTCTTTATTTCATAAACCCTACTCCTTCAAATAGTCTCTGGGTCTGCTCCTCTCTCCACCATTTCCTATTTTCTTTTTCTGTCATGAACCCTTAGTAGACCTCCCAATAAATTCTCCCCTTTCTCCCCACTTCTCCCATTTTCCTTATGTCATGGACCTTTCCAAGACCTTCAGATGTTCTCTGACTCTCACTTACCTCCTCCCTCTCCTATTTTCTTTCTGTAACAAAGCCCCTTCCTAGATCTTCAAATAGTCTCTGCCTCTTCCCCCTCTCCCCCCTTACTAGACCTTCCAATAAGCTATCCCCCCTTTCCTATTTTCTTTGTGACATAGGCTCTCCTCGTCCCCCTCCTCCCTCTACCCCATTTTCTTTGTGAGATATACCCTTCCTAGATCTTCAAATAGTCTTAACTCTCTCCCTTCTCTCCCACCTCTCATTTTCTTTCTGTGACATATCCCCTTCCTAGAACTTGAAATAGATTCTGCTTCTCTTCCCCCCCCACCTCTCCCCCATTTTTTCCTCTGAGTAGACACTTCCTACATTTTCAAATAGTCTCGGCCTTTTCCCTCCTTCCTCCCTTCTCCCTCCCCTCTCCCCCCCTTCCCTCATCTCCCCCTTTCTCCCCCCTCTCCCATTTTCTTTCTGTGACATAGCTCCTTCCTAGATCTTCAAATAGTCTTTGCCTCTCTCCCCTCCTCCTCCCTAAAGTAGTGGGAACAATGGGGAGAGTGTTGGGCTTGGAGTCAAGAGGACCTGAGTTCAAATCTGGCCTCAGACACTAGCTATGTGACACTGGGTAAAGTCACAGAACCTCTGTTTGCCTCAGTTTCCTCATCTGCAAAATGCGTCGTAGAAGGAAAGGGCAAACCGCTCCAGTATCTTTTCCAAGAAAACACTAAATGGGATCATGAAGAGTTGGACATGAATGAAAACGACTAAACAACAACGAAGAGGTGAATATTGTTTAGTATATATTGGATCTTTATTCCTCTCTTTAATAGGACCGGTTGGGGGATTTCTGGTTCAAAGGGTATGAACAGTATAGTTACTTTTCTTGCACAATTACAAATTTCCACTTCTCTTTTTATTATGTTATTGAACATGTTTTCTTTGTTTAAAAAAGTTTTTATTGCTATTTTATTTTTTACATTGCCTATATCTCCATCTGTATTCTTTTTTTACCTCCTTCCCTAGAGCTATCTCTTATTATGAAGATTTTTTAAAAGAGGCAAAAGGGAAAAAAAAGTTCCTCCAAACTAGCCGATCTACCAAAATATCTGACCTCACGGTCAGTGTTGCAGCTTGGTGCCCCCAGCTCTATGGAGAAACGTTCAGTTTGGGGAGTTTGGATATCATTGTTGTTTTTTCTGTTTACATTGTTAGTCATCGTGCATTTTTTTCTGGGCTCTCTTTCCTTTTGATTCAGTTCATATGTCTTTCCATGCTTCTCTGTAGTCGTCATTTTCATAACTTTTATAGCAGTCATATTCTGTTACCTTCATGTTCCCCAGTTCCTTTCAGCCTTCTTTGATTGAGGGGCGTCTATTTTGTTTGTAGTTTGTCTTTTACTGTCTTTAGACAGCACTGTTTTAGATTTTTTAGATGTTTTACTGTTTTAGATTTTTTTTTTAATTTTCTTACACCAGGAAAAATCATCATTTGAGTTTTCTTCCAAATAAAACAGCCTTAGTATGTTGGGGAAAAACAAAACAAAACAAATCACTGGCTTAGAACCCAGGCCAATTGTAGTAGGCAGATTATGTTCCCACAAGGTATTATGTGGATGAGCAATGTGATAGTGAAAAAGCCCTGCACTGGGACTTGAAATGCCGATACAGGTTATATTTCTGGTCATTCTCTTGTGGACAAACATGGACCAATTCCTCACAGTTTCTTTTCCTCTGTTTCTGTCCTTAGGAAATCCATGAGACTCAGAGAAGCCTAATTGGACAGTGCATGCGTTCAAAACTCAGAAGGTGTGGTGTGGAGGGTCCCCTTTGCTCTGGCCCTGCTGTACAGGAGCTTAGACAAATTTTTTGACCCTCTAGGCTGCAGTTTTATCCTACTTAGAGCTGGATGGGACTGGCCACCGAAGACCAAGATCTATCAAGGTTAGGTGACTTGCCCAAAGTCACACAGACAAGAAGCCAAGGACCTCTGACTTCAAGTCCAATGTTCTTTTTACTTTAGAACACTAATTTTTCCCCATTTGTGAAATGAGAAGGGAAAACTCTCACGTGTCTGGGGTCCTCTCTTGCTCTGGTGTTCTATACTTGGATTCTCTAAAGCTTAGGCCTCCTGACCTCCCCTCCCCACATCCTACTGTGTTCTTTACTTCAGTTCAATTTTAGACACATTTGGTTGATAGGCCAGTGAGGCCTGGATCCTGAAGAAATGGCGCAGCAGCTAGCATGGATGAACTTGGCAGTTTCATCAGCCTCTGCTTCTCACTTTCTTTATCTGTATAATAAAGAAGTTGAACCAGATGACCTCTGAGGTTTGGGGTTTTTTCCAAGTCTAGATCTGTGCTTCTATGATCCTGGATAATCTGCATATCAAAGCCATCCAGCACACAGATTGAAGAGACATTTCTCTTCGGTTTTTTTGGTTTTCCTTTTCCTTCCCCTTTATTTATTTTCAGAGAATTTAAATTTGTTTTCTTGTCTCACATTCAGTTCTTCCCCTTCTTGCTTTTCCCCTTTCTTCATCTTTTATTCTCCTCTTCCTCCCTCACCCCTATCCTTTCTTTTTTTATTCCCTTGACTTCTACTCCCAGTCAACTCACATGTGGAGGGTTGAGTACTTGGGCTGTTTCTCAGCCTCTCACTCCTCTGTCTTGCTGAAACTCAGTTTCTCCCATGCTTTTATTAAGCCACTAACAGGGCCAGGCTAAGGAAGCTACAGATATGAGTGACACAGTCCTTGCCCCCAAAGAGCTCACATTCTGATGGAGAGAACAGAATGTGGGTGTAGCTGAACGTGATATTGTGTTGACATAATCAGTGTCATAACTGGAATTATTTAGCAAAGCAAAACCCTAATTTATATATTTACTCTATCATGAGTTAATGGTTTAAAATTCATTTGTTCAGTGCGGTTTAGTGGATGGAGATCTGGCCCCTGCTTCAGAGGAACTAAGTTCAAATTGTAACTGTAACACTCATTAGTTACCTTAGGCAATTCACCTTCTCCCAACGTCAGTCTCCTTAATAGTTTAATACTGATAATAATACTTGGCCTGTCTACCTCACATTATTTTCCACTGAGCAAAGGGCTTTATAAACCTCAGTGTGCTATAGAAACGTGAGTTGTTTTCATTATTTTAAATATTCTTAAGTTATATGCAATGGGGCTCCCTGCAATGCTCTGCACTCAGGGTACAGGGAAATAGCAGCAATACAATGAGATAGCAGCTGTAGAAATGCTTTGAAGAGCAGGGAGTGTTGTGCAAAGGCAAGGCATTGTTATTAGATATGTCAGCTTGATGGTTAGTGCCTTCAAGGCCAATTTTCTCTCTTTGACTATTATTCTTTACATCTTTCTCTACTTGGTCTTTTGTAGTGAAGATTATCCAGTTATATTTCTCTGCAAATCTCCCAGTTGGGAGAGACCTGGGAGGCCATCTAGAGTAACAGAAATCGAATCAAGGATTCCTTCTGCAATCCACACAACTTGGCATGTAGCCTCAGCCTAAAATGGGATGGGAAAACCAAGGCCTCCAGAGTCAGCCAATTCCACTTTGGGAAAGTTTAGGTGGGGAGGAAGGTTTTCTTAATGTGAAGCCTAACTATCTCTCTGAAACCTGGATCCATTACTACTAGTTCTACTTTCTGGGACCAAGCAGAATGCATCCAATAATTTTCCATATGACTTTTGTTTTTCAGTCACATTCTATTCTTTGTGACCCTATTTGGGGCTTTCTTGGCAAAGAAAATAGAGTGGTTTGCTATTTCTTTCTCCAGATCATTTTACAGATGAGGCAGATGGGTTAAGGGACTTGCCCAGGGTCACACAGCTAGTAAGTGTCTGTGGCCAGATTTGAACTCAGGAAGATAAGTCTTCTTGACTCCAGACCCAGCACTTTGTGTACTGCAGTGCCCCCTAGCATATGACAGATGATAGCCCTTCTCATAGTTGATGAGCACTGTCATGTCTGAGCTTGCGTGCAGTCTTTCTCCTGTGGTTTTCATCAGTCTATCAAAACTCCCTCTTGCAGATGAACACGTTAGGGGTGGGGAATCTGAGGCCTTGAGGCCACATGTGGCCCTCTAGGTCCTCAAGTGTGGCCCTTTGACTGAATCTAAACTTCCCAGAACAAATCCCTTTATTAAGGGGATCAGCTAGCTCGGTCACTGAGGCTAACGCACTAGTGGGATGGGGAGGCCCACAGGGAGCCAAGATTCAGCCCTGCTGGTAGTCTTAATATGGTGATCCTGTTGTACTTGGCCCCCTTCTCCTCCTGACTATAGCCCTGATTGTAGGACCCTGCCTCATTAATCATTTTCTACAATTTAAGTCCAGTATTAACTCTGTTACATTGCTAATTGTTCGAGATCCCCGCTACCGGCCCTTGGGAATAGAACTGGCTGACGTGTATGATATGGCCCCAACTGTGTCAAGGGTTTGACACACCCACATAAGAAGTGGGGAATGTTGTACATGGCCCCATTCTGGCACTCCTTGTTCCCTTTCCCCTCCTCTAACCAGCCATCCTTTCTCTCCTTCACAGAAGTAAGCAAATTGCCAGGCTCAGCCACGCCTAGGAAAACCCTGAGCATGCGAAAATCAAAATATATACTGACCAATTATTGATTTTGGCTTCTATAAGTTTCTGCTTACACAATCCCTGACCATTAGGCACATGACTTGCCTTTATATGCTGATGCTTTGGCCTTGCTGGCTGCTGTTCAATTTGGGGTCTGGCCCTGAGTAGTCACACGGCGCCAATATAGAGTCCACTTCTAAATTGTCACTTGGGTCTTGTCTGTTTACAGTACAACAATCCCATACCCTTGACATATAGTCTGAGGCTTTCCCTTCTCAAGAGCCATCTCCACCCAGGAGAGAAGTGACCCAGCTTTGCTGGCAGGTTGATGGAACCTTCCTCTACCTCTGTTAGGGCTCACAGCTCTGAGTGGTCTTGCCCAATACAAAACCTGGTCTTAGACATTTATACCTGCCATTATGGGTGAGCATCACTCCTGACTGGACTCAAGTCATTCGTGGCACTGACACATGACATTTATGTACACATGTACGTGTCAAGGTGTGCTCTATTTGAAACCTCCTTCTAAGTTACCATTAAAACACTGAAGCTTAATTTTGGGTCACTTAACTCAACTGGTTCTGAATATACTTAACTGTATATATACCAGGGGTGGGGAACCTGCAGCCTTGAGGCCCATGTGGCCCTCTAGGTCCTCAAGTCTGGGCCCTTGACTGAATCCTACAAGTTTGGATTCAGTCATTCAGTCAAAGTGCTGGCTTTTTTGGTTCCCCACCTGTGGTATGTACTACTGTCTAATCCAGATCTTACCTGTTTTGGTGTCATGGACTCCTTAACTGGTAGGATCTGGTAAATCCAATGAGCCTTTTCTCAAAATAATTTTTAATAAATGAATAAAGTAATGGAGGACTACAAAGTAACTTAGTTGTACTGAAATAGTTGTCAAAATATTTTTTAAACTATTTCACTGACTCTAGGATCAGAGTCCTTAGACTTTAGCTCTTACCTTATCAACTAAAAAGGATTAAGAAACTGTGTCAAATGCTTTCCTAAGATGGGGAGACAGGGCCAAGGTGATAGAGTAGGTCTTCCAAGATAATTCCTCCACAGTCTGATGGGAAAATCCACACAAATACCCAAACCCAGGGAGTTCTCTTTCCATTCTCATACAGCATAGAGAGACAGGCTGAGATGTCTGAAGACACTAAGGGTGGGTCTAGGCAGGAGTAAACTGTTCAGAGCATTCCAGCTCCCAAGGGCTGAAAGAGGACTAAGGTGGTTCTTAAAGACAGGAAGAAGTAACAGTCATAGGCTGGGGCTGTGACCTCATACAAGGTGTGAGAACAACTGGCAGCTGTAACTCATACCCAGTTCCAGTTTATTGATCCAGGGCATAAGGAGGAGGGGACCTGGCATTCTGTGGTGAGGAGCAGTGGTGGACCCTAGGCTGAGTAGTGAGCAAGGAACAAGTTCAGAAGAAAAGAGCTGAATCTGAAGCCTGCAGTAGAATAACCAGGGAAGGAATCCCAGGCTAAAGTGGAATAGTTCCATCCCTCTCAACCTGCAGAGCTTCCCAGATGGTTGATACTGAATCTGGCTACAGTTTACTGGAACTTCCAAGCATGGACAGGTCCACATGGGTGTTGTTCCAACCCAAACCCAGGTCAGAAACTTGCTGAGCTCACACCATGAGACCAGTGGTCTAATTTGTGCCCCAGAGCACCATTTTGGGATAACTGAAAGCTTGTAGGTCTCTAGCCTGAGATGTCACTGAGATCCTAGAACATTTAATAACACAACATTCAATGATTCCTGAAAGCAAAAAAGACCCAAGAGGAAACAACAACCCAGACATTATTTCCCCTGAAAAAAATTGTCCAGAACCTAACTCTAATGTAAAGTCCAAAGTCAAGCTAGAAGAATGAACACAAAAATACATCATCAAGTTCTCTTATGGTTACAGGGATGCCAAAGACATAAATCTAGAGGAAAAGATTGAGTACGAAATGTCTACAGGCAAAACCTCAAAGAAACATACGTCTTGGGCCATTAGTCCAACCAGAATTTCTGAAAAATATAAAGTAAGAGTCTGTTAAAGAGCTAAAAATTATTTTAAAAACCAAATGAGAACATTAAAGAAAAAATGGGGTAAGAGAAAACCATGGTAGAAAGATATAGAAATAGGATTAACAATTGGAGCAAGAGTTATACATTAATGCCCAAAACTCCCTGAAAATCAGAATAGACCAAATAGAAGAGTAGAATAGAAAACCACGGATTAGAATTATTTATGTTTATTGTAATTTGGGGCAGCTAGATGGTGCAGTTTATAGAGCACCAGGCCTGAAATCAGGAAGACTCGCGTTCCTAAGTTCAAATGTGGCCTCAGATACTAGCTGGATTTGTCTCAGTTTCCTCATCTGAGCTCATATGAGCTGGAGAAGGAAATGGCAGACTACTCTAGTATCTCTGCCAAGAAAACCCCAAATGAGGTCACAAAGATCAGACCTGACTGAAAATGACCAAACAACAATAACAAATTGTAATTTTATTTATTTTGTTAAATACTACCCAATTACATTTTAGTCTGGTTAAGGCTGCACTCAGAAGTTTTGCAAGCCACATTAGGACTGCAACCTGCTAGTTTGACACCTCCGCCATATATAGTATCAATACTGAACATATATGTACCAAATAACATAGTTTCTAGGAACAGTTAAGTGAGTTATAGGGAAAAATAAACAGTAATACTATAGTAGTTGGAGATCTCAATTTATGTTTCTCAGACCTAGATAAAGCTAACAAAAAAGGAATGAGGTATCTGAATATAATTTTAGAGAAGTTAGATATGATAGACATTTGGAAATTATTGAGTGGGAACATATGGATTATACCTATTCTCAGCTGTACATGGCACTTAGAAAATTAAAATATTTTTGAGCAAATAAAACTAAATGCAGCTGAAATTAGACAAACAGGTAAATGGAGGAAATATCTTTGTATCAAGTTTTCTTGGATAAAATTCTTATTTTTAATTTATAGAGAGAATTTATTTAAATTTATAAGAATATGAGCTGTCCTCCAATTGATAAATGGTCAAAAGATATGTTTTCAGAGGAAGAAATTCAAGCTATCATTAACAATTTGAAAAAAATACTGTAAGTCACTAATCAAGAAATGCAAATTGAAACAACTCTGAGATCCCCCCTCATGCATCAGATTAGCAAATTTAACACTAAAAGAAAACAACAAATGTTAGAGGGGCTGTGGGGGGAAAAGGACATTAATGCATTGTTGGTGGAGCTGTGAACTGCTTTAGCTATTTGTGGAAAGAAATTTGGGACTGTCCCAAAAGCTGTTAAACTATATGTACTCTTTGAACCATTGATACCACTACCTGGTCTCTACCCCCAAAGAAATCAAAGCAAGAAGAAAAGGACCCATTTGTGCAAAAATATTTATAGCAGCTCTTTTTTTTTGTGGTGAGAAAGAATTAGGAACTGAAGAGATACTCATCAATTGAGGAATGGTTGAACAAGTTATGGCATATTGATGTGACAATATCAGGGATGTGCTGGAACTAGCTCAAACTGGCTCACAAAGCCAATTGTTAAATTTTCAGTGTGAGCTTTTTATACCTTAGAAATTGGAAAACACAAATCAGGTCTCCATTTGTTGTTTTGTTGATTGTCTAGACTTAAGAAAATAATGGCAAAAGATTAGCAATGCAAATTAAACTTAAAAATGTATTATGTGCACATTTCTCCCCACTTCCACCCCCTTCAACCCCACCCCATGAAGTCCAGTTGTTAAACATTTACCAGCACACCACTGTGGAGTACTATTGTGATGGAAACAATGATGAAGGGGATGGTTTCAGAAAAACATTTGGAGACTTGAATGAACTGAAGCAGAATGAAGTAAGCAGAACCAAGGGAATAATTCATACAATAACAGCAATATTATAAAGACACAATTTTGAAAGACTTAGAACTCTGGTCAACATAATGATGAATTTAAATTCCAGAGGACTAAGAATGAGATCTGGCTTCCAGCTGCCTTTCCTGTCATTTCACATTACTTCAATCTGGTCCAATCCTGCCAAAGTTGGTATGCATCTCTTGCCTTGGTGTTTTTGCACAGACTATTCCTGTGTCCTGCCTGGAATGGTCTCCCTCTTTCCCTTCACATCTCTGCTCAGTTGCCACCTGTCACCTGAAGTCTTTCCTTTTCCCTCTTCTGCCTACCCCTCCCATATCAGGTTCTTGATGCTTTCATCTATCTGAAATTACTTCTGTGTGCACATTGTATCCTTCAGATAAAAGATAATCTCCTGAGAAGGGGAAAGGAAAAGGAAGGGTGGATGTAAATAATCATTTATTAAGCACTATTTATGAGCCAGGCACTTATAACTGTTTTTTTGTCTTTGTATCCAGAGTGCCTAGCACAGTGCCTGGTGCACAGTAGGTACTAATGGAATTTGTTGAGCCATTGGTGAAGAGAATATATCAGTAATAATAATTTTTTTAATAATAGCCAGCATTTATATAGTACTTTCTGGTTTACAACATGCCTTACTTAGGTAATTTAACTCTCATTAACAATCCTGTGAATTAGATGTACCAAGGATTATCTGCAATGGACAGGGCCAACTACCCCCAAAGTAAGATATTACATTGACTTGACCAGTGGCGAGTCCTTTTGTGATGGTGTTTGGTTCCCCCTTTGCTGTGCTGGGCCTATTTTCTGATTTCCTACTCCCACGTTCTCATAAGTCAGTCAATTATCATGTGACACATTTTACAAATAAAGAAAGCATTTGAACTGAGCATATATAATGTTGTGCAAAGGACTTTCCTCTTATGTTTATAAACCAGCTAACCCTGTTATTTTTAGCAGGATCACCTATAAATGTTTTACAGAAGAAAGTGAGTTGGGGGGGGGAGAGAGAATCTGCCCACTATGAATGTTTTATTATTTTTACTAGGATGACGGAGTAAATTATGAAAACTGTGCAAAAATATTAATTTTAAATATCATGTATTTCTCGCCACATACCAGGATGAGCACCAAATGGATACATGACTCATATAAAAGGTCCTATCATAGAAAAATTAGAGGAGCAGGGTAGAAAGTAGTTTATAAGTAATGGGTAGAGATAATAAAAACCAAAATGGACAGTTTTGATCACATTGAATTTTAAAATCTGCATAAACAAAAGCAGTACAGTTGAAGTTAGAGAAAAGGGGAAAACAACCTGCAAGTTTATCTCATAAAGGTCTCACATCCAAGAGATATAAGGAACTGATTAAAATACATAAGAACAAGAGCCTTTCCTCAATAGATAAATGGTCAAAGGATACAAATAACCATTTTTAAAGGGAAGAAATCTACATTATCAACAACCATATGAAAATGTTCCAAATCACGAATAATTAGAGAAATGCACATTAAAGCATTTATGAAATTCTAACTCATATCTAACAGATTGGCAGAGTTGAGAAAAAAGGACAATTACAGAAGGAGCCATGGGAAAACGGGAACATTGATTCACCATTGGTAGAGATATGATTTGGTTTAGTGGCCACATGTGGTCTTCTAGGTCCTTGGGTGCAGCCTTTTGACTGAATCCCAGTTTTAGTAAGGGGATTTGTTCTGGGAAGTTTGGATTCAGTTAAAGAGCTACACTTGAGGACCTAGAGGGCCACATGTGGCCTTGAGGCCACAAATTCCCCATCCCTAGTTTAGCCATTCTAGAATGATCAAAGCAATCAAAGAAGAAAAGGATCTATATGTACAAAAAGATTTATGAGAGGTTTTTTTTTTTTTTAATGGAGTGACAAAGTACTAGAAACTCAGTGTCTGTCACTTGGGGAATGGCTGAAAAAATTATGGTACATGATTTTTTTTAAGCAATTGGGGTTAAGTAACTTGCTCAAGGTTACACAGTCAGGTGTTTCTGGGTGGGTGCTAAGTGTCGGAGCCCAGATTCGATCCCCAGGTCATCCGGACACTGGAGCCGGTGCTCTTACTCTCTGTGCTACCTGGCCACCCCAATGGTACATGATTATAATGGAATTTTATTTGGTTTTAAAAATAATGAAAAAGATGATTTTAAAGAACCTTGGGAAGACTTATATGAACTGATGCAGAGGTAAGTGATTTAAAAAATAAATTAAAAGATAATGTCTAGAGTTTATGAACCCCTGTTTTGTATTAGCCACACATGTACAACCTATAGTAAACTGCTTACTGCTTATCTTCCCAGTAAGGGTGGGTGGAGGAAGGGATGAATCTGGAATTCAAAGTTTTAAAATCAAATATTCAAATATATATATATACTATTATTAATACCATTTTACATGTAATTGGGAAATAAGATATACAGGCACTGGGGCATAGAGATCCACCATGCCCTACTGGAAAAGTTGAAAGGGATATGGGAGAAAATATGGGAGAGAGCTGATTGGAGGAGGGGATATCCTGTTTGACTGCTATTTTGGGGCGGTGGGTAGGGGACAAATGTTTAAAAATTGTTTTTTTACATGCAACTGGTAAATAAGATACACAGGTACTCTCAGGTATAGAAACCCATCTTGCCCTACTAGAAAGTTAGGGGGCAAAGGGGGAGGATATAGGAGAGAACAGATTGGGGGAAGGGGTATTCAGTAGGCTTGCTATTTCGGGGGGTAGGGGAAAGATGGGGAGAGAAAAATTGTAACTCAAAATCTTGTGGAAATGAATGTTGAAAACTAAAAATGAATGGATTAAAATTAAAAATTTGGAAAAACAATATTGGTTCACATTTCTGTAGCCTTCATCAGCTTATAAATTGCTTTCCCATAACAGTTTGATTACTGAGGAAGGCAGGACAGGCATTATTTTCCTTATGGACAAGGAAAATTAATCCTGAGAGAAGTGACTTGGCCAAGGTGACAGCTGATGAGTGGGGAAAAGGTGAAACCTGAATTCAGGTCTTGGGATGTTATATACAGTGAGGTTCCCAGCATGCCAAACTGGAGGGTAACATTTTATGATAACTCCTAATAGTAAAGATGGACTCACAAGGGGATTTCTTATGCCCTAGCCACTGACTAGAGTAGATGGTCAGCAATCCTGATGCCCTACTACCCCAGAGGCAAGAATTCTGTGCTTTTCTAGGATAGGGGAGACTACCATCATGGCCCTTTTTTTTCTCTACCCTCTGCACACTTACAAGCAACTTTAATATAACTGAGCCAACTCTCCAACCCTGCTCTGTGCCCCAGCTGTGGCCTCTAGAATATCAACGTGGCAATCTCCTAGAATCTCTGCCATCCCAGCCTTCATCTGGGGTTATAACCAATCTCTGGATTCCCTATCTCCCTAATCATTCTAGGTGTTAGTTGCTTCTTCTAGGTCAGGAGACCATCCACAGAGGAACCACATTCTTTTGGAGATGTTGTAGTCATCATGTAAATTGTTCTGCTTTTCCTCACTTCACTCTCTATTAGCCCATAGAAGTCTTTCTAGGTGTGTCTGAATCAATCTCTTTTGTCATATCTTACAGCATAGTTATGTCCCATTACATTCATATACCACATTTTTCAGCCGTTCCTCAATTGATTAGTATTCCCTTAAGTTTCCAGTTTTCTGCTCCAATAAAAAGTAGTATTATAAAGAGTATTTTTATTATTATTGTTTCCCTTTGATCTTTCTTTTCTTACTGAGATCTCTTTGGAGGAAGAAAGTATAAGCCTATTAGCAGTATCATTGGGTCAAAGAGTGTGTACAGAATGGATGGGCCATTTCACAGCTCTATCAACTGAGCATCTCTGTGCCAGTCTCCTACAGTCCTAATTATTTTAACTTTTCTTTGTCAACCTTGACAATCTTAGTGGCTGTTGCTATACTTTTCCCTAGAGAGATTATTTATTAGTGATTTAGAACATTTTTCATATTATTCTTGATTGCCTGCATTTTGGGGGAAATTGCCTATTCATATCCTTTGGCCATTTATTGGGAAATGGTTCTTAACTAGTTGAATCAATTACCTATATATTTTGGCTATCCGACATTTATTAGAGACATTTGCTACAAAGATGTTTTCCTCAGTTGTGTTTCCTTATTAATTCTGACCTGTTTGATCTTATTTGTAGCAAAGTTTTTTAGTTTTATATATTCAAAATGGTTCCATTTATCTCTTGTGATCCTCTCTATTCCCTACTTTGGTTGAGAACGTTTCCTATATTCTTAGTTGTTAAAGATATTTTTCCTTGCTTTAGAAATGTATTTATCATATGACTTTTTTATATCTAGTATGTGGAGCTTATTGTGGTACATGGCACATGGTTTGAGATCTTGGTCTAAGCTTAATTTCTCACAGATTGCTTTCTAATTTTCCCAGCAGTTTTTGTTGACTTGTGAGTCCTTATCCAAATAATTGATATCCATACATTCATCAAGAATTATGGGGCGGCTATGTGGCACAGTGAATAGAGCACCAGCCCTGGAGTCAGGAGGACCTGAGTTCAAATGTAGCCTCAGACATTACACAAAAACTAGCCGTGTGACCTTGGGCAAGTCAGTTAACCCCAATTGCCCTCCAAAAAGCGAAAAACAAAAACAAAAAAAAAGAATCATGCCATTCTGCTCAATTGCTTCCAAGTTATGTGTACATAATCTATTGCATTGATAAACTCTTCTGAACCAATACTCAATTATTTTGATGTTTACTGCATCAGCATATATTTAGTGATCTGGTGCTACTAGGCCCCTTTCCTTCCTACTTGTTTTAGTTATTTCACCTGAGATTCTTGATCTTTTGTTCCTTCAGATGAATTTTCTTATTTTTCTGTCTAATTTTATTAAACAATCTCTTGGTAGTTTGAAGAGTATGGTTGGTCATGGTTCAACAATTAAATTCTCCCTGATTACTTGTCTTCCTTTTGTAAAGTGTATCATCTAGCTCTTTCTCTCTTAGAGTCAGGCTGGCTACACCTACCCCTCAGGGTTCTAGAGTACTCTGAAGGGTTGAGGTAGTCTGTTCTCTGCTGTCATCAGCTCAAGCCCCCACTGGCTCTGTTCCTCCCATTGTTCAGGGACAGTGATTAGCACCCCAGTTCCATTTAATCATTTAACATCATTTTACATTTACAAGGGAATATTTACTTCAATGATAGAGTAAGAAAAAAAGTACAGCCATTCCCCCCAACACTTCAAGAGCATACTTTTCCTATAGCACCCCAGTCTCTGGGGTAACCCAAAATTTATGTCCAGCTGTGACCTGACTTCCACATGAGTTTTGTCTTGGTCACTGCTGGGTTCCTAAAGGTCACATCTTGTTCTTCTGGGTATTATTGCTATGCTGGCTACAACCCCCACACTGCAACGTCACTATTCTAAGGTGCCCTCTATACCTTTTGGACTTGGAAGGTCAAAGGTTTATCTCCCTTAAGTTGTAGCCATGAGCCAAGAAGTCACTAAAATTCTAAGAGAACTGAGGCCCAGAGAGTCCCCTGCAACTAGTCAAAGACCCCCGTCCTCACCCATTTTTATCTGACCAGAGTCAGTTATCAAATGTCTGGGCATGCTCCATAGTTTTTTTCAAGTCACTTCCTTTATACATTTTCATGCCATCCCCTAGAAGCAGACTCCCAGCCCTCCTCATCCCAGTCACACATGCCACACTCCCTTATAATCTCCTCGTGTTTGAAAATTTTGTTGTCCTTGGCAAACAAGTGTGTATCTCAAACACATGCTTCTTGTCCCAATTTGGAAAGATCCTCTGGGTATCTGGGGAGGCATAATCATTGTCCTTTCTCTTGGTTCCCCATTCCCATGCTAGAAAGAGTATGGAAACAGTCAACATGACACAATCTTATACAGTCTCATATATATAGGTGAAAATTGCAATTGTTCCCCAAGCCCAAGTTATGCACATTCAACAAAGAATGTTTTGTGAAGTTTATAAAAAATTACTCCCTGGGGCGGCTAGGTGGCGCAGTGAATAGAGAACCAGCCCTGGAATCAGGAGGACCTGAGTTCAAATCCGGTCTCAGACACTTGACATACTTACTAGGCATGTGACCTTAGGCAAGTCATTTAACCCCAACTGCCCTCCAAAAAGCAAAAAGGAAAAAATTACTCCTTAATAAATGATTGTGCTTGAATGGTGTTCTTTACCCTGGAGACAAAAAAAGAAAAAAATGGCTTCGTGTGTTTAAAAGATAGCCAGTCCCTATAGAGCTTCCCAGACCATATGGAGCTCTTCCTGAAGGGAACTGGGACCCGGGGTCACCTAGATATAACCTTCCTCACTCTTAGGGGAGAAACCAAACTAACTCTGCTGTAAACTGTAAACTCTCGCTGGGTCTGGTGGGACGGTGGTGGTGTGGGATGCTAGCCCATGTCTGTTTTTTCATGTTCTCCTGGCTCTAGACTCTTATTAACAGAGTGGGTTCAACTATTGACTAACTCCTAACAAAAAAGAAAATGAAACTTCCCATGTAGGAAGAGCTGAGCCTCTTTCCGAATCCCAGAACATGTGGGATTCTATACAGTGATTAGGGACCTTGGGTGGACAGGAAGTCATCCCCTTACCTTCTAATGTATACTATCCTGAGTGAGAACTCTATCATAATTCCCTCACACCTTTAAGTCATCCATCTGGGGTTTGGACAATATTTTCTAAGTGCTTCTTTCTACATAAGGCATGCCAAATTTCTCTAGGGGTTCCTGTATCCTAGGCAATCTCTTTATAGGTCCAAGTAAATTTCCTCTGGGTCCTTATTCTAAATGGCACCCCAGATTTTTCGAAATGTATCCCTGCCACTGCAAGGGCATTCTTCCTAGAATTCCAAATATACCCAATTAACAGACCACCTAGGCCCAGATAGAGAGAATAGCTAATTTGTTGTTGTTAGTCATTTGTCAGCTGTTTCCAACTCTTTGTGAACCCATTTGGGCTTTTCTTGGCAAAGATACTGGAGTGGTTTGCCATTTGCATCTCCATCTTGTTTTACAGATGAAGAAACTGAGGCATCCAGGGAGAAATGAGTTGCCCAGGGCCACATGACTAGTAAGTGTCTGAAGCCAGATTTTTAACTTAGGAGAATAAGTCTTATTGACTCTAGGCCCACCACACTATCCCTGCCACCTAGCCGTCAAAAATAGCAAAACAAGGTTTAAAGGAAAGGAAGAAAGCAAGGCTCTAAGAAAGAGAACTAAGTACTATGGATTGATTACTTGGCATTTCTTGGCACTGAGGCAAACCTTACCCTATGGACTTGAAGGGCATAGGGATATCACAGAACTGTGTGCAATATAGGTCTGTTTAAATAAAAAAGGAAAATATGGACACTTGGGGAGGCCTGAAGGTCATTGTTGAAGGTGTCATCTTATTTTTCACATCATCAGGTACTAGGCCTGATTGTGGACTGAGGCTCTGGGATAGGAGATTCAGAGGGAGGCTCTGTTGCCTTTATTCTTCAGGGGCATCTATGGATGCTGGCTGCGAGTCTGACTCTGGAATGCTGGGATGCTGAGGCCTCCTCTGGACCTTCAGAATTCACAAGATTCACTTCCTTTGTCAGTGGCCATTAAACAGGAGAGTCAGTGAACTCTTCCAAAGAGAACAGAGGCTGGAGCCAACAGATCTTTTTGAATGCCTCTGCCTAAAGAGTCCCCTCTTCCCCACATAGGTATCCCACCGAAACCAGTGACTAAACGTCTGCCCATGTACCCCAGGCTCTTTTTATCATTGTGACTCTCCTGGAAGCAGGTTCCCAGCCTCTCCACATAGAAAACCACCACCATCTGAGGCACTCTGCACATGTGCTGGGCTCCAATTACACTATGTTTCTATAAAGTGTATTTTTAGGTGTATTCATATAATTTGTATGTAGATAGTGGGAGGTGGATAGCCTGTATTTTATATATTTTGTAATATTTTTTGAATGAAATTTCTTTTATGCTATCTCTGCTAGGTTTTGTTGGTAATATACAGGAAATTTGATTATTTTTGCAGGTGAATTTTATATCCTGTTCCTTGACTGATACCAATCATTTCCATTAATTTTAAGTCAATATACTAGGATACATTAAGTATACCATCATTTCATCTTCTTTGCTTATATGTATTCTTGCATATTTTTTCCTTGTCTCAAGCCGTTCTAGGACTATATCCAAAAATAAAAGTGACACTAGAAATCCTTGCATTATCCTAGATATTATTGTAATGACATGTAACATCTCTCCATTATAAATGCCAGTTTGGGTTTCAGATAATGTTGACTATATTTAAGGAAACATCCATTTAGAAGTGTTTTTTCTTATATTTTTGAATGTTGTATATTATCTGAAACTTTTTCTACATCTATTGATACATTCATATGATTTGTTTGTATCAGTTTCTTTACCAATATGGCCTGTTATCTTTATGGTTCTAAACCTGAGCCAATCTTTTATTCCTTGTGCAAACCTAACACAGACAGGTTTCAAGAATTAAAAAATTTTTTTTTTAATGTTGCTAAAACTTATCTTATTCAGTGTTTTTGTACATTCATTAGAGATGTTTGTCTATAGTTTTTCTTTCTCTGCCTTGTCTTTCCCAGGTTAGGCTATCAGGACCATATTTATCTCACAGGAATTTATTAGGATGACATCCTCCATTTTTTGCAAATAGTTATATAATATTGGGACTAATTCTTTGACTATTTGGTAAAATTCACATGTAAATCTATTTGGTTCTTAGTTTTATTTTTCTTTTGAAACTAGTCATAGCTTGTTCAGTTTTCTTTTCTGAGTTCAGCTTATGTAAGTTTTCTATTTCTTCTGAGTTTTATATTTATGTAAATTCATTCATTCATCCATTTCATTTATGTTATCTGTTTCACTGTTGGGCTATTCTCTGGAGGGCGGGGGTGGGGGGGAGGCAGGGTTTCTACATAGCTGGGCTTGAATGAAGCATGTTTCCTTTAAAGGGTTGAGTGGTTAAGACACTACTAGAGCAAAACTCAGAGGGGCCCTTGTAGTAAAATTACAGTAGGTTTTGGTCACAAAATGGGTGGGAAAGGACTCCGACACTGCCAAGGGGAATACTTTGAAAAGTCATTGTTTTGGGGTCTCTTCTCCACTCTTCTCTCACTCCTATTGGCTGCTTATTTCCTTCTGTGCTTTATTAAATAGTTGTAACTAGCTCTACACTTCTAGTCTCCTTCCTCTCCACTATTCTTATTCCCCAAGTACCTCAGTCATCCACTGTCACCCCCTCTCCTCGGCCTTTTAGGCTGCTCTGATTTATGGGCCTTACCTTATCCTGGGACTAGGATGCCCCTTATGACATTGCCATAGGGTTAACTCCAAAAGTTTATGTCTAAAATCACAGCATACACAATGAGCACAGGGCTTCCTCAACTGATCATGGCTTACAGGGCTTGGAAGTGAGGCCAGGGACAATAATTATAAGCTTATATTAACTGATTTTCATTTATTTTTTCCATGAAAACAATTATGTGGTGGTAGACTTTCAGGCTTTTTTCTTCTTCCTCTCATTGCTGTATTTTCTGTATTGGGAGATGCTTTGCTTGTACTGTTTGGGGTGAAGGGGAAGGATAGTACCTCTTTGGTGTCGCTCATTCTCCATCTTCCTAGAATTCAAATTCTGACTTTTTAAGGAAGAGTGACACAATAAAATGCATTTTATCCCGAAACAATGCTCAATTTAGTATGGACTTGCTTTGAGACCAGGAGGGCTCTTCTCTAGACTTGGGTTTCTTCATTTGGGACCTGTATATATATTTGTTGGATTGGTTTAATGTTTTGACAACTGTATTTTACTATAATCATTTTCCTTTATGACTAATACGTATTTTATTTAAAACCATGATTCTGAGAAGGGCTCCACGGGCCTCCCCTTAGTGACTGTCCTTGATGCTTCACTTAGAGCGCCATTTTGGCTTGGACTAAGCCCGTGCAAACTATGAGGGAGTGAGAAGAATCTGGGTGAATCAGATGACGCACTCTGGAAATCCCTGATTATTTGTCGTTTTCTCATTTTCATAAGGAGTCAAAGAAAACAAAAGAAGAGTTAGCTGTCCTTGTTTGATAATTGAAGAGCCAGACAGCATTCTGGGACTAGACTTTTAGTTAGGAAGGTACTGATCCACCATGCAAACATTGTATTTCCTCCTAACTCTGTGTCCCCAGATCCACACTGAATGTTTTCACAGACGTAATGCTCCAAGGTGAACACGGGGAGTTTGAATCCAGATTGTGGCATCCATCTTGATTTGAAGCAATCTGGTAGAGTTAACGAATGGCTTTGGAGCTGGAGGATTTGGGTTTCCAGACTAGTTCTGCTCCTTAGATCAATTACTTTGGGCCTTAGGCCCCTCATCTCAGGGGACTGGATCTCGAGGGTAGCCTCTAGTTTCAAATCTACAAAGCACCTTCTGCTATTGTGCATCCTACTTTCTTTTTTTATCTGAGGACATTTTCTGGTGCTTTCTCCCTAATACCTTGATAGGAAATTAGAGATAATAAGAATGTTTATGTAGAGCCCTGATGAATTTGAGAGTTAGTCCAGTCCATGCTGAGGATTCCCTGCTCAAATACTTGACAAGAGCTCATCTTGTTTAGCTGCTGCTTGAAGGCTTTTGCGGAGGGGGATCCCATGCCACTTTGGGACACATGTGATTACCAGAAAGAAGTCAGGCTAGTTACATACAAATGGAGCCTCTATAAGGGAAATTGGTTCAGTGACTATCAGTGAGTGACAGTCACTGACTAACAACTTGGATCTCTTCTTACTTAGGTTGTTAACACTAAAAAATTATGTATTATATAAATGTGCATCTTGGAGAAAGAGTAATAAATGATGGTCTCCATCCCTCAGGCTTAGACTCCTATGAAGCCGCTTGTAATGGGAATGCAAATTTGGAAGATCTTCCCTGCCCCTAGGCTAAAGTGCACCTGAAGCCTGGGGTGGGAGGCTTGTTTTTCAGTAGATACTTTTTGATTGGCCAGTGGGTCCAAAAGGTTGTTACATTCTCTGAGCCAGGAGAAGGCTATATAAGCCCTGATGTGTAGCTTTGTTTTGGGGGCTCACTTTGAGAAGTGTTCTGTGATTTGATCTGTATTCTGGGAAGCCGTTGTCCAGGCCCCCCCCCGGCTTTGAAAAACCCAGATGTTGAAACACAGATGTTGATTGGGTATGGATGTAATGGCTGGACAATTTGGAAAGCTGTCTACTTGATCTGTTTCTGTCTTGATAATTCTGCCTGTATATTCTGAAGTTTGGGGTGCTGACCTTTTTCCCCTGAACAAGGTAAACGATATATGTCTGACTGATTAAAGTAAGCTTGTTAACCCATTTTGAGTTGCTTTCCTTTATCAAAGCAGATCCAAGAACCTGTGTTGGCAGCAAACCCTGGGGATGCTTGGGGTGCTTGCTGCTACACTGCTGTTTCCCTGAGGTTATAGAGTTCTATTATATCCCAGGATAACCAGTTAATAAGGTAAAGATGGCCTTTATCCCACTGTTAAAGCATGAGGTATAGGAACTATCTAGTTTGGGGTTTTGGGGGGAGAACTATCTAGTTTTGTTGGCATCTAGGATCATAGGAAAATAGATGTATAGCTTGAAAAGACCTCAGAAGCCTTGTTGTCTGTATTTCCATAATAGACACTTCATGAAAGCTTGTTGGATGAAAATGGATCTAGATAGAGAATGTAGTTACCTTCCTAGTGTTATCTGAGAAACAGCGCAGTCTTGTGCAATGAGCTCTGGGTTGGGAGTTAGAAGACTAGGTTTAGAGGCCTGGCTCTGCCATTTACTAGGGATGCACCTGGGGACTTAACCTAATCAATCTTAGTCTTCCCTTCTTCAAAGCAGGTGTAATACTACTTTCACCTTGTACCTCACAGCCTTGTTAAAAGAAACTATTAGGCAAACTTAAGGATGCTATATAAATGAGGGCGGGCTCATTGTCTTTGTGAGGGAGGTGTTGGAGGAGCTTCTTACAGCCTAGAGGTTGTATCATTTCACCACTTCAGAACATCAAAAAATAACCAATAAGAGGGGAAAGGAGAGTTTCCTCTCCTGAGGAAAACGAGAGACATTGAAGCACCAGGCAAGCCAAAAAAGCTCTTAATTGAATGAAGAAGTATTTGGGGGGGGGGAAGAATTTGATGAGAAATCTTTAGAAGATGGAAGAAATCTGAAATCAGTCAGTCAGCAAGCATTTATTAAATGCTACCAAGTGCTTGCTAGGCATCAAACCGAGAGCCTGGGCTACCAAAAGGAGCTAAACCAGTGTCTACCCTAAAAGAGCGAGAAGACAAACGTGAAAATGACATATGGTGGGATTCACTGGCCTTATTCTCTTAGATAGAGATCAGCTGATGTTCCTTTTCAGGATTCTAGGGGTGCCCTTGAGGGATCTGTGTTATCCTTCCTTATCATTATCTGCTTAAAGCTCCATGTTTAATGGTCCAGTTCCATTTAATCAACATCAACTTTTTTTTGGACTTTTGTTTTGGTGGGGGGAAGGCAGGGTAATTGGGGTTAAGTGACTTGTCCAAGGTCACACAGCTAGTAAGTGTTAATTGTCTGAGGCTGGATTTGAACTCAGGTCCTCCTGACTCCAAGGCCAGTGCTCTATTTACTGTGCCACCTAACTGCCCCCATCAGTTACCTTTTACAAAGGGATATTTACTGTGCTTCAGAGTCTCTGGCCTTTTTTCCATCATGTTCCATCAGCCTTCCCACCCTGAAAAATAACTTTGACCTTGAAGCCCTTTCCTCTGATTGGTCAGTTCTTCGTGGAAGTGTCCTTTTTAAGGATGTGCCCAAGCCACCCATGTTCATTCCTTCATTCCTTTCTGGGCTGCACTCCTGACTTTCCAAAAGACTTCTTTCTGCCTCATGCCTCTGGGGTCCCTTCTACCCCCCTCCAGCTTTTTGGCATCATTTTATGTGTTGTTTTCCTCCAGGAGGGCAGGACTCACCTAGCCTTCTATACATGTCCTCAGCATTAAGCAGAGTGGCTGTTGCATAGCATGTTCTTGGGAAATCATTGTTGACCTGCAGTTATAGAGCTGCAGGCCAAATCTCTCCTGCAAGCTCAGAGGGAGAGGGGTGCACATTTGCCCTTAGGCCACCTCAATACATGAGTCTGAGCTCAGCTTCGACACAGTTTCTCTAAAGCATTGCCTGCCCCCAAGTCCCCTTCCAAATTAGGTTTTACTGATGCATGGAAGGGTCTCCATTTCTGTTACTGCAGATAGTTGAGAACTTCCATCCTTACCACGTGGCTTCTGGCCCTTTTAATCTAAATTCAGGCTCTCAGATTGCTGCTGACTCACCCTCCTGACCTTTCTAAGCTCCAAGGTCAGAGCTATCTCCACTGTCTTTCATCCCCAATCAGGATAACTGGTGAGAGAGGGTGAGAGGGCCATGCACATGGAGAGGCCCTCAGCAGTTGTCCATGTTCAAATGTCAGCCAGACTGAGAAGAGGAAGAGGCTTCCCTTTCCCTTTTAAATACATGCCCAACCCTAGCTCAGCAGCCAATGAGAAAGGCTCTTCTCTTCATGTGATAAGCAAACTGGAAATGATACCTGCATGTGTCCAAGTCTCCATGGAGCCAACATCAGAAGAGCCAATTCCTTTGAATTCCAATCAAAAGAGACATAAGAGAAGGAGAGGGAAAGAAGGAACTAGTGGCTGGATAGACTGGGAAGGTCTTCTTGTACAAGATGGGATTTGAGCTGAGGCTTAAAAGAAGCTAGAGAAATTGAGGCAAAAATGTACGTGTAGGGGTAGAGTGGGCGCAGAACATTCCATGCCTGGGATAGGGTGAGTGCTAAAATAATCAGCACTCGGGGAGGTGAAGAGGAGAGGAACAGAGCAATCCCAAGAACCTCTAGTAATTGAAAAGAATTAAGGGAGTGAAGTTAACGACAAATTAGGAAAGAGAGTTGATGGTTTAGAATAGGAGCTGGAAAAAGACGTATTATTTTCAAAGAAGTATTAAGAAGTTTTCCTTCCCAATCCAAAAATATCTCCTCCTCCCCACATCAGTGCCTAAAACTCTAGAGAAGGACAGAGGACACGAACCTGAGAGGGAAGGGCTGGGGTAGAGTCAGCATCCAAACATCCTTGACAGGTGAGGGCACCGAACCACATTCAGTACAATGCCATTAGTTAGGGGTGTCAGAAATCAATTTCATAAGGACACTATGAGGGAAGCATTTGAAAAAGATCTGAGGGTTTTAGTGGACTGCAAGTTTCACATGATTAAACAATGTGATATGGGGAACCAATCACAAAAGCTAGTGTGAGCTCAACCTGCATCCAGGAGGTTACCATCTCTCCATCCTCTGTCCCGATCCAACCACGTTTGAAGTTTTGTGTTTTATTCTGGGCGCTATATTTTAGGTGATCTGACAAGCAGCAGCAGGAAGGCCCCTAGGAGAGTGCAGGGCCTTGTGTTCAAGCCATAAGAGAAGCTGTAGGAACTGGGAGTGTTGACGTTCCCTGAGGGCAGGAACGATTCCCCCACTCCAACCATTGTTGTATCTGCAATACACAGTATTTGGAAAATATAAGTGCTTAATAAGAGCTGGCTCTTATTTGGTCTGGAGAAGAGAAGGCAGTCATTGTTATGTGGTATTTGATGCTGAAGAGGGAGCAGTCTTGTTCTGTTTGACCCTAGAGGGCAGAGCAGGGAGCACTGGGTAGAGAGGCTGCCTCTGCCAAGGGGATCATGGTTTGCTGCACAGTCTCTGCAAAAATCTCCCTCTCCCTGTGACCTCTGACAGCTTCCGAACAAGTCACATCTGTTACCTTCAGTCATGTGACCTTCTCCTTCTGGAAACATTCCTGGAGATGGTTAACTCTCAGCTAAGGAATGGCTGAGGGGATTTTCTTAGGGAAGTGAGCTCCTCTCACAGTGGATGGTGGCAGCAAATGGACAGAACATTGATTAACTTGTTTCAGCCCTTCGTTTATTTCACAAAGTACAAATGGCTGTCTGGCAAGTCCTGCCAATGGCATGAGCCCATCACCCTGGGCTGCAGACAAGAACATAGGTGTTTCACATGGCTTCAGTTGCTTCAGGATCCTGGCCTTTTTATCCTGGCAAAGTGGTTCTGTCAATGAAATGTACTCTGTGGGAAAAGAAATTGAATCTAATGTGATCGCATAGGGCTCCTTTCCCTCCTCCTCCTCCTTTTCTCTCTCTCCTCTCTCCTCTTCTCTCTGTGTTGCTCCCTCTCTCTCCCTTACCCTCCTTCCCTCCTCCTCCTTCTCCTCTCTGTCTCTCTGTCTCTGTCACTCCCTCTCTCTCTCTCCCTCACCCTCCTTCCTTCTTCCTCCTCTCTCTCCTTCCCTCTCTCCCTCACCCTCCTTCCCTCCTCTTCCCCCCTCTCTCTTTCTCCTCTCTCTCTTTCTCTGTCTCTCTCTCTCTGTCTCTCTCTCTCTGTCTGTCTCCTCTCTCTCTCTGTCTCTCTCTCTCTCCCTCTCTTTCCTTCACCCTCCTTCCCTCCTCTTCCCCCCCTCTCTCCCTCCTTCCCCCTCTGTCTCCCTGCCCTCTCTCTCCCTCTCCCACCCCATCCATCTCGTCTCTCTCCCTCCCTCATCACTAGTGACAGCTAGCTAAGAGCATAAGAACACAAAGGACACAATTGATACAACCTTCAAGATGTTTTCAGAATTCTTTCTGGCCACTTGTTTATACCTGGAAGCTGATAGTTAATTTTTAAATACCTATTTAATTAAAAAAATTAAAACCACTTCAGGTTCATTTTCAGACCTGATTCCTCTGAAGTTTTTATTCCCAGTGAGAAGCTGCCCACCCTCCCCCCACCAAGGTCCTTGGATCCCTGGAAGCTGTTTGTTGTCTCACTCATTGCAAAATGTGACTTCTCAGGTTGCAGGCTGATGTTCCCAGAGCCTGAGCAGATAGAACGTGGACATTGGAGGAAGAAAACCCCACCTTCCGGCTGCTCAGTGCCTCGGCCCAGCGGGAGCTGCCTTGATTGGAGTCACAACCTCTGAGGCAGGCCCCCTGGGAACCTCTTGAAGGCTAGGCATAGAATCATTGCTGGGCTGTGTCAGGGAAGGGAATTTCCAAACCATATAGACCAAAGTAAATTTTCAAAATAAGCATCTCGGCTTCGAAACTAAGCAGTGAATGGAAACTAAGCCTGGAATAGAGACTTTCTGCAAGTTTGACAACATTGGCAAAAAGAGAAGAATCTTAAAGTGTGTGCTCTATATGGTAGGTACAAGGTGATGTGGCCCTGAGTTCAGGGGCAGAGTGGCCTAAGGGAAAGAGGTGGAATGAATGGGAGTCTAGGAGATGAGGGTTCTCACTGTGTCTCAGTCATTCTCTCAATCTGTGGCTTTAGCTAGGCCACTCCATTGAATTTGAGATTTGCTAAGACTTTCCCATGGTGAGAGAAGTGTGGTTCAGTGGCTATGATGAGGGATGGCTCCAAATAGGTTCATCAGGAACTCTGATCTTATTTAAGACCAGAACCTGCGATTCAGTCTGGAAAGAATTCAGTAGGCCCAGGCTAACTTGGAGTCAGAGTTGTAAAAGTTTATTATATTCCTTACAGTGGGCAAGGATCCTTAGGGGACCTTCAACCTCAAAGGGGTAGAATTGAGATTTATATAGAATCATCCATAGTAGAACCCTTGCCAATTATGCTAACTAGGTGATTAAGGGTGGGGTTAGGGAGGAGTTAAGGTGGGGTCAGTGCACAGGCATATTGCCCATGATTCACTGGGAAAAAGCCCAAGGGGGGGCTACCTAGAGGTGTGGTTTTAGGCTTGAAAACTTCACTGAGTGGTCAAGGGCTGATGGAGAAGTGCCCAGTCTGCCACCCATCAGTGTCATGTTTGACAAGATTAATGTCTGGGAACAAAAGCTAACCGAGACTCAGTGGATAATAGGCTAAGGAGTTAACCCAGAGATTGCGTCCTGAAGGATTCATTGAGGCAGCCAAGGAGTCAACCTAGAGATAGGGTCCTGAAGGATTCATGGGGGCAGTGGGACACTATACAAGGGGGAGATAATAGTTGCCTAAGCTGGAATGTTTATAGATACTTTTGTGAAGGATTGATAGGTATAGCTTTTTAGTGTTCCAAGGCTGAGATAAACAATTCCTGAGTTGTTGCTGGGCATAGATGATGCTTTGAAGCTAGGCAGAGTACAGGTAGGGGGAAGGGGCAGAGTTAACGTTCTGAGACTGGGGGGGGGAGGATGGAGTGTGATTTTACAAACTGGTTTTACAAATTGATGTTACAGAGTTTTACAGACTGATGTTACAAATATAGATCCCAAGCACCCCACCATTACTGATGTTCCAAATTGGTATTACAAATTGAGTTTACAAATAGATTTTACAAACATAGATCCCAAGCACCCCATCAGCTAGAGCTGGGCCTAGAGTAAAAAATTCAAATCCAGCGTCAGACATTTAACAGCTGCGTGGGCAGTTTCTTCAGCTATGAAATGGGGGTGTTAGCAGCACAACCTCAGTGATGCTGCTAATGACAGGACCTAGCATTTATACTGTGCATTATGGCTCTGAACTCACTGGGTCCTCACCACAGTGCTATTCAACGTCCCCATTTTCCAGCTGAAGAAACTGAAGCACGTGGGCATGAACCCTAATGAAGGAGCCCTTGGATGTGAGCGTGCTTTCACGTGTCCATGCTGTGCTGTGCTGTCCTGTGCTGTGCTGTCCTGTGCTGTGCTGTGCTATGCGGCCACCTACTCAGTGCAGACAGTGTCACTGGTTCTCTTGATGAGGAAACATCCTTCCAGTGGTGGTTTAAAACATTTGCCAGAGCAAACAGGCCATTTGTAGGGAAAAAAGAGGCCAGTCCCCCAGGCACTATGGACTGGCCCCTGGGCCACCTGGGATCCCTGAGGACTTTCTCCACAAACACTGGGAGGTTGACTAGGGAGTGCAAATTGAAGGGTGCAGCCCACCCCAAAATATCTCTTTTACTGGTGCATCTCAGGGCTTGAAGTTTCATCATTAGGGAAGAGAAGGGAATAAGTGTTCATCATGATTGTCATCATCATCCTTAGTATTACCACGTGCCTACCAGGCACTATTCTAAGGTGTCTGCAGATATCTTATCTAATCCTCACAAACTGGGAAGTAGGTACTGATATAGAATCTCCATTTTACAGTTGAGGAAACTGAGGCTGAGAGAGGTCAAGTGACTTGCCCAGGGTCGCACAGCTAGTAAGTATCTGAGGCTGGATTTGAACTCAAGTCCTCTTGACTTAAGGCCCGGTGCTCTACCCACTGCATCATCGAGTCAGGATAGATAATAGTCATTGTCTCTAGATTCCCACTTGGCCTCAGACCTGAATAGGCAGATAGCAAGAGAAAGTCTAGCTAGAGTTTGGATTTCACTGTGCTGAGGTTGAAAGCTGATCCTTCAGAGCAAGAGTCTGATTATCTAGTGTGGGTTTAGATGTTGTCTTTGGATTGTTCTCTATTTCATGTATGCAGTTGGCTTTTTAAAAATAAATAATATCGATATATTTGTTCTTGCATCTGGATCATTTCCATATATGTCACCTCCAAATGAACCCTCCCTCTAGCAAATAAAAGCAGTTGAACACCAAACCAGTACAAAGATGGAGTGTGTTCATTTCACTCCTTCACCTCTTTGCTGAAAGGGGAGGAGAGTTCATTCTTTGACCATTCTGTGGCTAAAACTGTCAGTACACTTACTCCCTTTGGCTTCCTTTTAGTATTCTCTTCATTTATGTTACTGATGTGTATGTATTGTCCCAGTTCTTCTGATTTCCATTGGCATCTTCCAATATTTTTACAAAAATCTCTTGTTGCACAATAGTGTTCTGTTACCTTCATTTATCAGAATTTGTTATACCATTCCCCAGGCAACAAATATCCATTTTGTTTCATGTTAACTCTATCAAATGGATCTGTGGTCTCGATTCTGGATTGCCCTCCAATAATGCTGATTGGAACCCATCTTTGTTGATTCTTCCTAGGTTACTATGCTCATTTGCTTTTATATATTGTATACCTTAATATTCCACTGATCAATCTCTCTATGTCTTAGCTTGTATCAAATCACTTTGACAATTATGGCTTTGCAACATAGTTTGGGATCAGATACTGCTAGGCCCCCTTCTTTCCTGTTTTTCACCGATTCCCTCGATATTCTTCACTTTTTGTACTTCCAGATGATTCACTTTTTTTTTCCTAGCCCTACAAAGTGCTCTTTTGGTAGTTTGATTGGGATGGTGCGAGTAAGTAAATGAGTTTTGGTATATTATCATTTTTATTATATTGATCCAACTTACCCATGAGCAATGAATATATCTTCGGTTGTTTAGATCTGTCTTTATTGGTGTGGGGTGTTTTGTAAATGTGTTGAGATTAGTTCCTAAGTGTAGGTAGATCCCTAAGTGTTTTATGCTGTTCACAATTATTTTAAATGGAATTTCTCTTTCTACCTCTTTTTGCTGTATTTTATTGGTAATATATAAAAATGCTGATGATTTGTATGATTTTATTTTATATCCTATCAATTTGTTGAAGTTTTTTAATTTTTTAATTTAGTTTTTTAGTTGACTCTCTAGGGTTTTTAAAAAAAACTATCATATCATCTGCAAAAAGTGATAGTTTTGTTTCCTCTTTGCCTATGCTTATTCCTTCATTGTTTTTCTTATTGCTATAATATTGAATCATAATGGTGATAATGAACATGATTGTTTCACCCCAATCTTATTGGAAAATATTCCAGCTTAGATTCTCTTACAGGTTATGCTTGATCTTGGTGTGTGTGTGTGTGTGTGTGTATCTGTGTGTGTGTGTGTGTGTGTGTGTGTATTAACAGGAAGGGGTGTTATATTTTGTCAAAAGCTTTTTCTGCATTTATGGACATTTTTGTTCTGTTAGCAATATGATCACTTATGTTTACAGTTTTCTTAATATTGAACCATCCCTGCATTCTTGGTGTAAATCCAGCCTGGTCATAGTGATCTTTGAGATACATTGCCCTCGTTGTGTGTGTATGTGGCTTGTTCAATTTCTTTTCCTGTGTTAGGATTATTTGAGTATCTTATTTCTTGTTCTTGCAATCTGGGAAATTTGTATTTTTGTAAATCTTTTTGGTAAATTTTGTAAATCTTCATCCATTTCAATCAATAAACATTTCTTAAGTGCCTACTATGTGGCACTATAAGGCACTGTGATTATTAATCTTATTGGCATATAGTTGGGCACAAAAGCTCCTAACAGTTACTTTTTATCTTTATGCTTTTCATTGGTTGGGAATTCAACTTTTTCCTCTTTGATACTGGTAATCTGGCTTTCTTCTTTAAAAAAAACCTCAGATTAATTAATGGTTTATTTATCTTTTTGCTTTTAAAAAACCAGCTTCTAGTTAGTTTCATGCTATTGTTTTACTCTTGTGATTGCATTCATCTCTTCTTTAATTTTCAGGATTTCTATTTTGGTGTTTAATTGGGGGTTTTAATTGGTTGGTTTTCTAATTTTTTAGTTGCATGCCCAATTCATTGATCTACTCTCACTTTTATTGATGAAATAGTTTAGATACATAAAATTTCCCCTAAATATTGATCAGCTACATCTCACAAATTTTGATGTGTTTTCTCATTGTTTCTATGTTTCATAAGGTTATTAATTGTCTCTATGATTTCTCATTTTATCCATCCATTAATTTCCAATGAATTTTTAATCTTTTCTTCAAATGCTATTTATTGAATACGGTTTTATTTATTACTATTTAAATGCTAGGCCATTTGTTGCATGTATGTTCAATATTGATATTAATTCATTCCTTATGGTACTTTTTAGCAAAATGTCGTTTCCCTGTTTCTCACTCTTAATTAGGTCTGTTTTTGCTTTTGCTTTGTCTGAGATCATGATTCCTACCCCTGCCTTTTAAAATTTCAGGTGAAGTATAATAGATTCTGTTTCAGCCCCTTGTTTTTTTTTCCAAAAACTTTATTTTAGACTCAAACACCAGAACACATATACAGACTAGAGAAAAGAAACAAAAGAAAAAATACAAAGTTAGAAAGAAAAAAAAAGCATGTTGTGTGCATAGCAGAACATTAGAGGATTCAAAATATGCAACAATACATTTTCATTTTAAGACAACCTATATAATAAGTTACACTCTTATTGGGTGAGTTGTGTTTCTGTGCCCAGTGGTATGTATGTCTATTCCTCCCTTCTTTGGTAGTTCAGATGAGAGTAAGTTTCAAGTTTCACTTCTTTCCACTGCCTTCCTTTGTTGTATGAACTCCTCTTTTGGCATTCTATTTATATCTCTCATTCTTCCTTTCCTTTCCTTTCCCTCTCTTCCAGTGTGTTTCTCTTCCCCATCATTTTCATTCTTCTGAGATCATCAAAACCTAACAAAATGACTCTTAGACCTTCTGACAAATTAGACTCCCTTTATGATCACTGATGATAGAGAATGGCTACATGTATTATCTCCCCATATAAGACTGTAAACTAGGTCAGTTCTTTTCAATGGGTAAATTCTTATATTTTTTCTATTTCTTTTAATATTTGGACTTTGTTTCAATATTTCTCACCATTATTTAGTTCTGATTGTTCCATTTGATTTTCTCCCATGAGTCCATTTTGTGGATGAATTGTTCCACTTTGCTCTAAACTATTTATTCTCATGATGGTTTTTTTTTTTCTTCAGGAGCTCTAATTTTATGTTTTCATCTCTTGCTTCACTTCTGTCAGCCTTTCTAATCCCTGTGGCAAAGCCTTTTTCTTTTTTTCTTCTGTGGCTTTGCTTATGCTCGCTGTGTTCTTCTGTGTTCTCTTCTTCTTTTATTTTTTTTTAAGCAATCAGGGTTAAGTAACTTGCTCAAGGTCACACGGCCAGGTGTTTCTGGGTGGGTGCTGAGTGTCTGAGCCCGGGATTCGATCCCCAGGTCATCCCGACACTGGAGCCGGCGCTCTTACTCGCTGTGCTACCTGGCCGCCCCCAGTGAATGTTCTTTGCTTTTGCTCACCATTTCTTCCCTATGTTTGGCGTTTTGTTTACTCCCAGACTTCAAACCTTAGTGTCATCCTCACTCTCACTCATCTTGCAGATCTAATCCATCGCCAAATCCTCCATCTCCTCTCACAACATTTTCTCTTCTCTTCACTCATACAGCTGCAACACTAGTTGAGGCCCTTGTCACACTTCATTTGGACTGCTGCCATACCCTTCTAACTGATCTCTGCTTTTCAAGACTCTCTCCACAGCAATCTCACCTCCATTCAGCTGCATAGGTAATTTTTCTCAAGTAAAGGTCTGACTACGTCATCTTTTCCTGCTCAATAAGCTCTAGTGGCTCCCTATTACTTTCAGGATCAAATGTAAACTTTGGCATTTAAAGTTCTTCATAACCTGCCCTCTTCCAACCTTTCCAGTCTCCTAAAATTATTCCAATACTACCTGGCCTTTTGAAATCCAAACTGCCTTTTCCTTTTTGAATTTAGATGCTATGCCATTTGGTGATTTTATGTTAAATATTAATACTGGTTCATTTTCCCCTGTTTATCTCTACTGATGTGAATTCTTATTTTTACTTCGTGAACATTATAGTATCTCCAGCTTTTTTGCATTCGCCTGATGCACAGTCAATTCTCTTCTAGCCTCTCATTGTCAACGTATGTATATTTACTCTTTAAATATGCTTTTTCTATGCAGCACATTATTGGGTTTTGTTTTCATGCTTGTTCTCTCATTCTCATTTTGTTGGAGGTTTCAGCCCATTCACAATTACAACCATGATGGTTAGGCTTGTATTTTCCTCTGCTTCATTTCTATATTGCTTTATAATTGTTTTGCTCCACTTCTTCCTTTAAGTTAGTATTTTGTTCTTGTGATTAATTTTGCTTAAAATACTTTGATGCTAGTTTAGTCCCATAGGCTCCTTCCCATTTGCCAACTCTATCCCAGATTTTTTGAATTCTTGATTTAACTTTTGTTTATATATTTATTTCTTCCTCCTTTCTGTCCCTTTTTATTCCTTTTTCAGTTAAGTATTTAAAAATATTGCCTCCTCAGTTCTCCCCCAAACTTTTATTTTGTAATTTTCTTTTAAAATACCATTTTCTGAGTTTTCATTTGTTTTGTCTCCCATGATATTTCTTTTGATATTCTTGGCATTGGAGATTTTTCTTGTGTTCTCTGACACTGTCACTCCCTTTTTTGTCTTGCCCTTTCCCCGCTGGTATACCAGCAGCTGTGGTGGACCACTAGTGGCTGAATTCAACCTCCTTTCACTTGGTTTTAAAGGTTGGCTTCTCCACCCTGAGTAATATTGGGGAAGAGAGGAATGGTTCCATTCCTCTGGTTTCTCGTTACCTTTCTCTCAGGTCTGGTACATATCTCCAGTCTGATCTCAGGTCTGGTACATATCTCCAGGCTGCTCTGTCCTTCTTCCTTCCCTTATGTAGCTGGAACAAATCAGTATTTGCCATTTCTTACATGGTGAGCAGGGAGGGGAGTTGTTAGAGTCCCTGTAGTTGTGTGATTCACGTCCATGTGCTCCCAAACACATCTGCCAGTTTGCTTGTTTTCCTTGTTTTTCCTAAGTGAAAGTTCTAGGTATTAAAGTCCTTCAGGGTTGATTCATGGAGTTTTTTCCCCTTGTCTAGTAGTTGTATCTTCTTATCTTTTAGCCTCCAATTCACCTCCCAGTCACTATGTCCAAACCATACCAGTTCTACTTGGGTCCACCTTCTGGCTCCCTTTTATGCACTCTCTTCTGCTTGCTTAGTATGGTGCTTGGCATGTAGTAAGCATTTAATCAATGCTTTCCCTATATTTCTATCTAGTTATCTAGCATACATTTAGCATGAGGAGCACCAAATGCTATACAATTAGAAAAAGTAAACCTATTTCTGACTTTGGGGGCTAGAGCATTATTCTGGAGGTAGCTTTTGAGCTGGGTCTTAGAAGATGGTAAGAATTCAGAAGACAGAATTGAGGGAGAAGATATAAGAGTGTAGCTAGATTATACTCCCCTTGAAGACAGGAACTCTGTTTTATTGCATTGTTGTTATTCTCTGGCATAGCAACATCTTGAATGTAGTGCGCAATCAGTAGATGTTTGTTGACCTCTCATATCCCTGTTAGCGACTTCAGAGGGTAGAAAGGATCAGATGAGATTCAGTGGACATGGAAGAGTGAAGCAGATAATCCAGATTCTCTTGGCCAACTTTCTCTTGGGATCTATGCATTTTTGTTCATGTTGTACCAGAAGCAACAGTGGAAATATGGAGTAATCGTCCAGACATGTGAAGGCTGAATTTTGGAAAAGGCCAAGGATATGGCTCCATTGTCTCATTGCCATTGGATTACTCCAAAAGCAAGTCGAGCCTCTGCAGGGTTTGTCTGGCCCAAAGTGCGGACGCACAGGCATTTGCTCTCTGGCCCTTCTTAGTGGCAGAGTGGGGAGCAAGGTACATCTCCCTCTGGCAGATAAAGAACTTGAACTATTATTGTTACTTCCTGATGTGCGGGAAACAGATTTGAATGGGTGGCTCTCACGTTGAGAACAGACTAAAGTCTCTGTGCTCAAGTTTAAAAAGGAAGAATGTGCCAATTTCATATCAATTAGAGCTTGTTTATTTCCAGGGGCTTCTACTTAATGGCTGCTGAAGTAGTGCCTTTTAATTTCACACTGCTATGTGTATACTCTTTTCTTCCACTTAACATCTTGAGACAAGCTATTCAAAATGGTGTTTTTCTCAAGTCAAGGACAAACCCACGTGCTTGCTGGGGAAAGGCTTGGAAAGGATTGCTGTTCGATACAGCACTGCCTCAGTTCTCTTGAACCTGGATGGCCTCTCATGCCACTCAGAGGAAACATGTTCCTTCTCTCCAGCAAGGTTACTCTTTGCAACGAGCATTCAAAGATAGCTTCAAGCCATTCACAATTATGACCTTGGCCAGGAAAATGTAAGTTAATAAGGCTTCAACAAATTATGGTCTTTTTGGTCGATTTGCCTAGTGAACTGTTAATTGTAAAACTGAAAGACATTATGTTCAGCTTTCTCTAGCCCATCTTTTGTGTTTTCACAGTGACACTTCATTGAGTGCAATTAACAAAGCCTAGGAGATTTATTAACCCCCTTCTTCATGGCCAATGATCCATTCCACTTAAGACATAACACTGTAAAATGCACATTATCTCCTCTCGGCACTTACAATAACGCTTCATGAACTAGGAAGGCATATGTTAAAGCAGATAAAATAGCATTATTAGCTGACAAATCTTACAATTTATTAGACAGTTAATTTATCAGCTTAAAAGACACTTAAAACAGCTGTGCATTTAATGTCTTTTTAATGGATCCAGTAAAACTTGCATAATTGCCTTTCGCGCAATTTATTCTTAGCGATGCTGCAAAATGTCGGCATATACTGTTTACATCTTCTTTAATTTTTCCTGCAAGGCTCATCACATCTCATCCTGGGCCCTAACGGCCAGGGCCTAAGAGCAGGCCAAGGGAAAAAAAAGCCTTCCCAGACAAATGGTTCCCCATGAATGAACTATTCACTAGTGCCTACTACTGCGTGGGACCAGGAGATGGGAGCATTTTTCCTCCGCCCTCAGGGGAGTCAGAGGAAGAAGCAGATAAAATAGGAGGCAAAATTAAAGCTAGGGTGACTCAGCCTTGATCTCTGGCAGACTAGCAAGAGCCATGTGCCGTCAAGGTTCCCTTGGATTTAAATTTGGGGCCATAGTGGCCCTCCATTGGGGGGGGGGTGAAACAGGAAGGTATTGAGTCAGCATCAGCAGAGTGGTTTCATCTATAATTCAGGTAACTACTCCCTGCTGAGTGGGCTTCCTTCCACCCAAGTAGTTCTCAAAGAGCAGGCCCAAAGGGGATTCATGGGCCTGGCTATGGCCAGGTCTTGGTCTTGGTTTATTTTATTCTCCTTGTACTGTCCTTTTTTCAGCCTTTCTCTCCTTCTCCCTTGAAAACCACATGTTTCCCTTGAAAAATTTCTTAGAGAATTGGGGTTACGTGATAATAAAACAAGACCACAGGGCTAAGAACATGGGTGGTTAGATCTGGGCCTGTTGCCTCCGGGGCCTGGGTCTTTCCCCACTTCCTATATGGTTGAGGTGTTTGGGGTTGGTTCCCCACAAATTCCTGCTAGTGTCTGGTGTGATCACAGGAGCTCATGAGGCATGGGGGAACCCACTTCCAACTCTCTTCCAGACCCTCCTGGGGGGTTGAGAGCCTAAGCCAGGAAGGGGGAAGGAGAGGTTTCTTCAGCAGGGATCACAAAAAGGTGGCAACTGTCCCTTTCTCTTTTTTTCAAATGCTTTATTAACTTCTGATTTACATCATTCATTTATGCCAGATTTTGAGTTACAAATTTTCTCCCCGTTTTTCCCCTACCTACTGCCCCAAAACAGCAGTCCCACAGGATATCCCCTCCTCCAATCTGCTCTCTCTCATATCTTTTCCCATACCCCTTTCGACTTTTCCAGTGGATCTCTATGCCCCAGTGCCTGTATATCTTATTTCCCAATTACATGTAAAATAGTATTAATAAGTGTATATATATATATATATATATATATATATATATATATTTGAATATTTGATTTTAAAACTTTGAATTCCAGATTCATTCCTTTCCTCCCTTGTCACCCACCCTTACTGGGAAGATAAGCAGTTCAGTATAGGCTGTACATGTGTGGCTAATGCAATACAATAACATAGTAGATATATTGTAAAAGACTGACTATATTTCCCTCCCTCCTATCCCACCTCCCACTTGTTCTATTCTCTACTTTGATCCCATTCCTTTTCAAAAGTGGGTGCTTGCAACTTCCCTATCCCCCAGCCTGCCCTCCCTTCCATCATCCCCCCTCTCATCTCCTTCCCCCCTACTCTCCTGGAGGGTGAGATACCCTATTTAGTGTGTATTTCATTCCCTCCCCAAGCCAAATTCAATGGGAATAAGGTTGACCCATTCCCTTTTGCCTTCTTGTTCTTCCCCTCCATTGTAACCATTTTCCCTTGCCTCTTCTATATGAGATAGTTTACCTCATTCTGTCTCTCCCCATCTCCTCTCATTATATTCCTCTCTCACCTCTTAATTTCACCTTTTAAGTATCAACCTTTCCTGTTAAATTGGTCCTGTGCCCTCTATGTATACCTGTAAGTATATATACATACATTCAAATATGTATTTATATGCCCATATACCCTCATACACACACACACACACACACACACACACACACATA
>NW_027187259.1:3518515-3531977 GCF_028583685.1 Petaurus breviceps papuanus | reverse complement strand
TATATATATATATATATATATATATATATATATATATATATATATTTCCATTCCCTTCAACTACTGAGAAAAGTTTCATAAGTTACAAGTATTGTTTTTCCATGTAGGAATGTTAATAGTTCAACTTTGATAAGTTCCTTATGATTTCTTTTCCCTCTTTACCTTCTCATGCATCTCTTGCTTCTTGTGTCTGAATGTCAAATTTTCTGTTCAACTCTGGTTTTTTCAGCAAGAATGCTTGAAAGTCCTCTATTCCACTGAATGACCATATTTTCCCCTGAAACATGATACTCAGTTTTGCTGGGTAGGTGGCAACTGCCCCTTTCTCAACAAGATCAAAATGAGGATCAGTAGAAGAGAATGGAGACTGAGTGCTCCAGAAGAGACAAGAGATGGGACAGCAAAGACATATTAAATTTCTAGGATGAGATGAGGAATCTTTGGGAGAAATTGTGATTTGGATTTTTTCCTGCCTGATCCAAGGGGCTAGCTTTTTCAAAAGTGTCAAATGAGTTTTGTGATTTTAAGGGGAAAAAGTTCATTCAATAAAGCACCCGGTCTATCATTGTTGTATTCTTTAAACAGTTTACTACCAGTTTATTGTTATAAATATTAACTAATTCTAAGGAGGAAACTGGCAATTTATAATCAGGAAAAGCAGCTTCCATTTCCTTATTGTTCTGCAGTCCCTTGCAGCTGTGAATGCATGAGTTCTCAGAGCTCCTTCCAGACCTTCTCTTGGTTTCATTCAGACGGTGGAGCTGGTTGCATGTGTTAGTGCAAACCCCCATGCTTCCAAGTGATAGCATTGCGTCCCAAATGGCTCCAATATTATTTCCCAATAGTTTTGTCAAAAAAATACTTCAACAACAGTGACCAAGAAATCATTTTGCTTCTAAGTAATTGCTTGTACATATAAAGTGGTTTAAAGTTTGCAGAGTGCTTCCCCCCCTATGTGACCCTAAAGTGGGTGATGCCCCTGGTATGAGTCATGTTTAGAGATGAGAAAATGAAGGCTCTGAGGTATGGGACGTGGCTTGTTCAAGGGGTCACAAGTGGCTGCATGTCTCCTGTTAACTGATCGCCTCACCGGTTGTCCTGTCCTGCTCCCTTTCCCAGGGGCTTTGGCAGTCGGCTCACTCCCAGGCCAGCTTATCCCCCCTCCCACCCTGGTTCTGCCACACCCCCTTCCCATGCACATCAAGCCAAACTTCAAGTCACAAGGTTTTGAACAGAGTGCAGGTTACTTCCTGCCCCTCCAACTCCCCAAAATACTTTTCATCAGCCCTGCTATTTGATTTCTTACTTTTCTAAAGATATATATATATATACACATATATATGCATGCATGTAAATATGTATACGTATATGTGTGTATATGTATATGTATATATATATATTCGAAGGCATATCATCATATCATACTTCCTGATGTTAACCCTGGGCAAATCTGGATAGAATCAACCAAATTGAGACCTAATTCCTGCCATTTGGTTACTAATGTTATGATTTGGAATTTTGAGGATGAGGATGGGGAAGAAAGCCTGGAAGACTATATAAAAAATAAAGCCCTAATGATCTGACTATTGCTGAGTACTTTCAAATATATCTATATGCTCATTGATTGTGCTAAAGTTCAAATTCTGCACCTGATGGAATATGTTTAGGGAGCTTCCATCATCTGAAGAATGAAAACCTATGGGCCTTATTCCCTCAGGTAGAGGCTGCCGCACATCATAAGGGAAGCTCAAGTTAAGAATCAGAGACATGGGTCAAGAGAGAGTGACCCAGTTTGCACTAATTTTTCTTGTAGATGGCAATAAAGTGCTGGTTAAAAGACGATATGAAACGTGTCCTTTTATGGTGGATGAATGGCCCCTTTTATGAGGGCTGTGGTGTGAATGCAGCCTGTTACACTCATTGCCAGATGAGCAGAGTTGGCATCCCTGTTCTCCCCTTGATGCTGCCCTCTCTGGTCCTCCAGTTACTCCCACTCAGATCAGGTGGCCTTACACCCTTGACTGGCAGGATTTTTGTTTTATTTTACATTCCGAGATTTAGCTTTTCAAAGGCAGATGTTCCCAAGGCCTAATGGCAAGATCCCATTTTTCATGGGAACATTCTTCTTAAAAATCATGGGGTTTTGTTTACCACTTATTTAAGTTTTTGATGCATTTTATTTTAAATTCCTAGTCATTTGAATATATACCTATCAACCAGTGAAACATCTTTTATTTTAACGAAAGTTTATCAAGTTGATCTGATACCTCTTGTTTTCACATCACGGTCATTTCCAGATTTATCCTTTCCCCTGCCCCCAACCAGGAAGTTGTCTCATGCCAATAAATCCTGAAAAAAAGAGGGAAAAAAGTAGTTCAGCAAAACTAACGAACATGTTGGCCACGTCTGCCAACATATGAACTGTTCAACAGCCATGGTCCCCAGTGTCCAAAATAAAGGGAAGGATGGACATTTTCGCTTTTTCTACTTTCCTGAGGGCCAAGATTGTGGTCGATTGTTATGTTGTTCTATCTTTCTGCCAACATTGTTGTAGTCTTTTTGAAGAGTTCATCAGGTTCTGCTACGTCATTCTCCAGAATTTCATGGAAGTCTTTCCTGATTTCTCCCTGTTGTTTCTTAGGGTGCAGTAATATTCCAACATATTCATACACCAAAAAATTGTTAAGCTGTTGCCCAATTTATCAGTATCTACTTTGTATTGAAATTTTGCTTCCACAATAAAAGTGCTGCTATGAATATGATTTTGGTATTTATAGGACCTTTCTGGGTTTTTGAAAAAATCTCCTTTGGGTATATGACTTAGAAGTGGGATCTCAGAGTCAAAGGGAAATCATTTTATTTTTAGCATGGTTCCATGTTGCTTGTCAGAATGGTTGGACTGATTCGTAGCTCTAAGAGTGTATTATGTATCAGTGTGCCTGTCTCTAAAGTTGACTATGTCCATCTTTTGTCATCTCTGCTAATTTGCTGTGTAAAAGGTGAAACCTCAGCATTCCTCTTATTAGTGATTTGGTGCAATCTTTCATATGGCTGTTAATAGTTGGCCATTCTTCTTTTGAGAAGTACTTGGTCATATCCTTTGTTCACTTATCCATTCCAGAAAAGAGCCTTTTTATATATAACAAAGAAAAAAAACCAACCAACATGGTGACAGCATCTGACATGTGGGATTCTGTTCCCATTGTCCTCATCTTCTCCAAGGAAAGAAAGGAAGTACATTTTCCCATCTCTTCTCCTGGGCCAAAGCTGGAAGTTCAAACTACACAATGTTTGATTTGGATTTAGTCTTTTCTTTTATATTGTTTAGTTGTTGTAATGAAGCAAATTTGGGTTTTGTGTCAGGAGAAAACTGTCTAACAATTAGAGCTGTCCAAGAGTGATATGGGCTGCCTTAGGGAGGTCGTGGCTTCCCCCTGCCCAGAGGGCGTAAAGCAGAAGCTCCATGTCCCATTGTTAGGGATGTTATCTTGGGGATTCCAATGTGGTGACCTTCCCAACTCTATGAAATTGGATGATTATACCTTGTTTTCCTGCTTCTGCTTACTTTACTCTGCATCAATTCATGCATTTCATTCCATGTTTATCTGAATTTTCATAGAGTTGTCATTTCTTACGATATGATCACATTCCACTATAGTCACATATTTCAGTATTTTCAGCCATTGACAAATGGACAGACATCTATTTTGTCTCCTACAAAAAGTACTCAGGAATATTTTGGTCGCTATAATAACTTGCTTTCTGTTTATGCCTCCCCCAGGGATCTGTGCCCTGCAGTGTGTGAGGGTATTGGGGGTGGGGGTAGGTGAACAATCTCCCCATATGGGAACATACAGTTGATTTTCCTCCTAGGTCTATTGTAAATTTCTAGATGGATTGTTTGGTGTTTTTGAGTCTGGTGTGTGTGTGTGTGTGTGTGTGTGTGTGTGTGTGTGTGTGTTCACGCATGCATGTACAAAACCAAGAAAGGAAGAACTATAGGTGAAGGTTAAGAACAATATTGGTGTTACTTACCTAAGTTCATTAAAAAGGCTTTATCTGGTACATTTGTAATTAATTATAAACATTTAATGGTGTATCATTCATGCCCCCGATAGTCATCTAATGATAACTGCTTTTCAGTTGTCTTATGCTGTCGTGGTAGCAAAGTATAAATGGTGCAGTGCCAGGCTTGTCATTCTCCCCATTGTGGCTTTAGATGCTTTCCTCATGGGGAAACCAATCTGCCAATTAGTGACTCGAATAGGGATCTTTTCATGAAGGCCCACACAATGTTGCCCTGACAAGCCTTTCATTTGCCGATTTCCAAAGCGGATACTTTTCTCAGCGTTTCAATCTGATGGCAACAATTTCAGTTGCCCTTGCATGGACATCAAGCCGGGTTAGGAATGGGGATTTCGCAAGAAATCAAAGTCCCACATTATCGGCACTGCTCATTTGGATTGTGAATGAGGAATTCAGCTCCATTTTATTAAAAGAGCTGGAGAGCCCAAGGCATTGCAGCACTGGCCTAAGCCATCTGAAGTGTTGTCCCCCTCGCTTTTCTTTGGTTGTCCTGCTGTGCCCCTGCCTGGGGATGGCATCTATCTAACCCAAGCTCCGAGGAGTCTTTCTTCAGCTTTGAGGTTCACATTGACTTTTTGGCCCTTCCTCAAAGTCTCTCTGATATCAGGCTTTTGGGAATTACTGCCCTTAACCTATTCAGTTTACCTGAAGCATCTCTACTTAGCAGTTTTTTGGGGTTTTTTGCTTTTTGGAGGGCAATTGGGGTTAAGTGACTTGCCCAAGGTCACACAGCTATATTTTGTGTTAAATGTCTCAGGCCAGATCCGAACCCAGGTCCTCCTGACTTCAGGGCTGGTGCTCTATTCAGTACGCCACCTAGCCACCTTAGCAGTTTTTAAGGCTGATTCTGCTCTTCACTGAAGTTTGCCTTCATCACTTATTTTTCTAAGCCTGACCTAGGCCTGGCCTCCTCTGTAACCATGTGGCATTTTCCCTGTAGCCTAATACTATTCCATCAGCTCTCTCCCAAAGCCAAAAAAGAGACTTTTTAAAGGGTTTATAAAGAACTCTAATCAGCATCTTTTGTTCTTACCTCACTTTCCTTTTCAAATATATCACTACCCTTGCCCTAGGATATTATCTCATTGGATCCTCACTGCTCTTCAAGGTAGGGACTATTATTATTATTATTATTCTCAAATTATTTGAGGAAGCTGAAGCAAACAGGACTGAAGTGACCCAAGGTCACATGTCTAGGAAGTGTCTGAGGCTGGAGCTGAACTCAGTCAGGTCTTCTCACCTCCAGGCCCAGCGTCTTCTGTGCTGTGTTAGTGGCTGCCTCCGAGGGCCATCCTCTATATCACAGACTAAAAAAGAAAGGGGGGAAAACCCTGTTCACCCAAACTAATTGATACAGTCCACCCGTGTTAGGCTGCTATGGTTGCCCACCTGTGCAAGGAAGAGGAGGAGATTCCGGCTTGTAACTCTTCAGTACCAAGCTTGACCGCTGGTATTATTCCGTCTTCGATTTGGATTTTGGTTGTTTTCCCTTTTACATTGTTGAAGACATCATGGAGGTGACTTCTCTGGTTCTTCGTTTTGCCTCAGTAAGGGCTGATACGTTCCTGTGTTTGTCATTGTCGTCATTTCTTATGTGGCAGTAAAATTCATTACGCAGATTGCCGCACCATGGTGAGCTACTCTCCATGGATTCTAGTTCTTTGCCTCAACAACAAGTGCTACTGGCAATATTCCACTAAATATGTGACTCTAGCCTTCCACCGCCTTGGAGTTTATGCCTAAAATATGTTTTATTTGATGCCTTTTGTCTTTCTGTCATAGTCATTTCACCCTACTCCAGATTGAAGCTTCCTTGTGACAAGGAAAACTTTTTAAGATGACATTTGATGTAACAACCACATTTAACTCTCTCCCTCTCATGCATGTGTACACACATATACACGTACTTACACGCACATGCACATGTACACATGTGCATACACATGCACAATTTCCTAGCGATCAGAGCTCTTTGAAAGTGAAATGGGCAACTTTTGGAGATAGCAATCCCTCCCTATACTAGAGGCCCTCAAACCATACATCTTCAGCTGCTGGTTGGGGATGCTGTAGCCCATAATCTAGTTGAAATTGAGGTTGGACTCAATGGCCTTAGAGGTCCCTTTCCACTCAGAGATAGGGTAGTTCTGTGATAATGCCCCCTTGATTGACTTTCTGCTTCAGAAGCTGCCATAAGGATGACAAGGTCCCCAAAGATCTGGCTACTGATGTCTTCTGACTTCAATTTTGAAGATCAACCTAAGGTTCTTCCCTTATATGATGATAGAAAAAACACCAGTAACAGAAATGTCAAAGTCCAAAACTGAAACTGTACCTTGTGTTCCCAGGCTGGGGCATAATGAAATTACAGAGCACTGTGCCAAATGAAAAATGATATTCATTCTCTTGTATTCCAAAGGTACACAAAGCTGAGCCACCAAAGGTAAAGAGGCCAGAACCCAAGGCCCAGTTGGCCACCCAGTTGAGAAGGGGGGTGGTGATTCGGCATTCGTATCTCTGATCTAGACAGAGATCAGATCTGACTTGGCATCAATCACACAAGGTGCATGATTGTTCTTTCTCTCATGTTGCAGATACAGTGAGAAAGGTTTGGTTTGGTTTTCCTGACTAGCAATGCTTTGTTGGGTAAAATGCATACATTTTCATGTTATAAAGTTAATCAGATGATGAAACTCTTTCCCTGACATTATCTTCTGTTCAACTTAACTCAGTCATGTGTAGCCACCATTTCTTAGATTCCTATTGTGCTAAGGTAACAGGGATTCAGAGACAAACCCAAAACTATTCCTGCCCTCAAGAAGCATACTCTCTATTGCACAGATGTCAAATACATAGCCCACAACACTTCCAAGTGATGGCCAAATCAAATGAGAATGTAATTGGGAATATTTAATGAAATAAAATATAATCAACCACAGATAATACTACATTTTAAAACCAAGTCAATATACAACCAACATGGATCCTTACAGGTTTGGTGACCCCTGCTTCTATTTAGCTTTGCTGAAAGCAGATTTTGGATGCAGGGGACTGAGTGTGAGAGGACACTGGCCCGCCTAAAAGGCAGAATGCCTTGAAATAATCAGAAAGTGAATTTCCTTCCTTTGTGATAAACAGAAGTCCAGAACCAAGCAACTAAGACACATTCATGTCAGCCAGAGGAGGGCCCCTCAGCCTAGACTTAGTAAGTTCGCAAGGATAGAAAAATGAAAAAGATGACAATGGATATGTCTTTCCCATGGAACAGACAAACCTACCAATCAAAATACGAAAGGCAAAAGTATTAAGCCCTCTAATAAAATGCAAAGAGTCATGGAGTGGGTTAAAAAGCAAAATTTTACAAGTTGTACTTCACAGAAAACATAGTTGCTTTAGAATAATTTACATAGACTGACAATGAAAATTTACCCTCCTACGGCCAAATCCTGAGCAATGAAATTGGTACCAATGTCAGATAAGGCTGAGGTCAAACCAGAAAGAAAGTATTGAAAAAGATAAATATTATGTTTCAAGGCTCTATGCAAAATTATAGTATAACAGCTTTAAATATATACATATACACACACATACATATATATATATGTTTGTATACATATATAATACATGTGCATATATATGCACACATACACTAAACTAATAATTTTACAGCTAAACTAATAAAGGAAAATCTTACAAGAAGAGACAGAAAAATCACTGGGAGCATCTAATACCCCTACCTTTATGACAAAAACCACTAAGAGATAACAGAGTGAAACAGTATTTAACTATATGGACCTTACCCACACACATGCACGCGCACACACACGTGCTCACACACATGCATGTGCGCACCCACGCACGTGCATACACATGTTGGGAAGAAGAAGTTGGGGCAGAGAGAGGAAGAGACAGAGAGGAAATGCAATGAGACAAGCCAAGTTTCTGGTACCTGTGCCAGTATTCCTGGAACTTCCCTAAATATCAATAATGTTTTGGGCCATAGAGCTGACGTGAGTAAATACAGAAGAGAACAGCCCTTATATACCACCTTTATCAAGTCAAATGCAAGAAAACTGATACTAAATAATGATGAAATGAAGAAAAAGTTCTTGTGAAAAGTTTTTTTTTAAGATAATCACTAGATGAACTAGGAAATGATAAAAACAACCAGATTTCATCAGAGAAGGGACTGGATGTGGAATCAGAGAACCTGCGTTCGAATCCTTGCTTTTGCCCCTTTACTCCTTGTGAGTCCTTAAGCAAGTTACTTCTTCCTGGGCCTTGGTTTCTTCATCTGTAAAATAAATCAAGGGGTTAAAATAGATGACCTCAGATATCCCTTTCAGCTAAAAACATCTGTGATATGAGAAAGAGAATACAGATACAACATGTAATAACCCCCAGCCTGTAAACAAAACAGTACTTAGTGGCAAATTCAAATCCCTGAATGCCTAGATCAATAAAAGAGTGAATAAATGAGAATCAGCAAATTGAATCGACACCTACAAGATTCAAAAAGGTAGAGGGGGAACAAAGGACGTTGGAAAATGGCCCAGAATGAGGAGAGTGGGCAGGGGTAGGGGGGAGCCAAAGACAAACTGGGCTGTGAGCTGGCCCTGGTAACCAAAATGTGATTTAGCTTGATTTGCTGTGGCATCTTGTAGACTCAAGCACTCGCGACCGTGAGTGTGGGATATCGTTGGGATAGAGACATAAGAAATATTGAACCTTGCTGCAGCCAGCAATACTCGTCTCCAGAATAAATACTTGTAATGTCAGGTTATTAGAAAGTGAATGGATACCTACTAGAAAAAAAGATGAATCTTTTTTCTGAAAATGTTTCTAAACCAGGCAGTGTGTCCCATGTCTCTTCCCTTAAAATACTTTTTGAACTTTTGTCTGTGTTTTTAACCTGCAATTACAGAAGATGAACCTGTTATTAAACTTGCTTGCAGCTCATATCAGTTTATCCCCAAGCATCAGACGCCAGATGTTTTTGGTGAGAAGAAAATTAATGGCCTAAATAATGAATCAATTGAGGAGCAGTGGCCACAGTCCATCTGCTCTTTAAGCCAAGGCCCTGAGTCAGGCTGGCTTCTGTCTATGTGGAATATTAATCAGCTGAAGAGTTAAACCACCGTCTCAAAGCCATTGTTGGGAGATGCCTCTGGGTGCCCCCAATCCCCTCCTTCTGTAGGCCCCAGCCCCTTTGTGCAGTGAATGAATGGGTTAGAAGAACAAAAAGCAAGGAGTACATATAGGGATCTGTATAGGGCTAGTAATTTGGATTTACTGCCCCTTCCGTGCCCAAAGAGAAAATGACCAAATATGGATACTCAAAGGCCAAGCCCTGGCTTCTGAATTGCTTCACCCCCTTCAAAAGTTCTAAGGAGATGTCAATGTCTCATGTTTGGGGAAAATCAGGCTCCCACCCATCTAAATCCATTTTGATGACAGTTCAATAATGTCGGTTACTTAGCTTCATCCCATTGATCATTGATGTCCTTATTTCTTCATCATTTACTCAGACTCCCCACACTGATATTTTCATATGTTGAATGGCTTGCTATGTTTTACGGGGAGCAGGTGCAGATTAAAAAAAATTCTCATATAAGCTCGATTCCTAGGCATGGAGTCGTCCTCAGCTTGTATGCCTCCTTGTGGTTCCAATTCCATCACTTTTGTATCTTAATAAAGCAAATTGATGAGGAGACAGAGTGACCCAGGTGCACCCAATAATTAATACTGCCAATATCCAACTTTAGGTTTTAGACCCAGGCATGTGTCCTATTTCTTTGCTTTCTGTAGCACTAAACTGGCTTGCTTAAGGGTATCACACACAGTGGACCATTGTCTTTTAACCAACTCTTTAGACCACAGATTGGGGTTGTGTCTGTGTCATTCAGGTTAAATCCCTCATTTCCTCAGCTGGCTGAGAAATTGGGGGAAAAGGTTAGTAAATGTGACCAATGGCTATGTGAAAAGGGTTTGTTGAAGCCAGCACACTTTTAAAAAATCCCTCTATTACCCCTGAGAGACCTATTGCTTAACACATCTGAAAGCTGTACTATACTGACCATAAATGACCAGAACTGGAAAGAAGAAGAAATTGCATAAAATCAACTTAGCCCATCTTGCTGTGTGATCCTGGGAATGGGTGAGAGGTTGGTGGTCAGCACGAACACTGGGTACAACATGCCAGCAGATGTGTGGAGGGACCCTGCTTCCTCAGGAGAGAGTATTAGTAAACTGTGGTGGCAAAGAGAATGACAGTGTTATAACCAGCCCACTAATGCACCTCTCTGAACAACAGCAAGCCTCACCCTCTACTGTATGCCATCCATACTTGAAAGCTTTGGAATTTGCTGGGACCCGAGAGAATCTGGGCTCTTTTGGTACATCCTTTGGGGTCCCAGGGTCACTTCTGCATCACAACAAGGCGCTCTGTCTTAATAATGTAGGTATTGCCCCTTAAGGTTTACAAAGTGCTTTATTTACCTGGGCCCATAGTGATGGCAGCCAGTGGATACAATGTCCCTTACATGGAAAGTGGTACCAGGGCTGTGGCTCTATTATGTGGATGTGGTCAGTCTGGTCCACGAGTTCCACACTGCCAGCTTGTGAGACCTGTACAATAGCGAACTGGCTACAGTCAAATCCAATCTTTTGAGAGGGACCTGCTTTGGGACCAAGGCAGAGGAGGTCCAAATTGAAAGTTAAGGTATGCAGCAGAGGCCTTTAGTCAGGGCCAGACTTTCATGTAGGCAGCTGGAGTAAGATTCAGGGTTGTTTTTCCCTACAGTTCCCTGCTTCTCATTCTATCTTCATAGATTCATTTCTTTGGGCCTTATTGGAGGCCATTGCTTCTTCCAAGGTCCCTTTTTGGTGTGGTATATCCCTGGGAAAAGTCACATCTAAAGTTGACAAGAACTGATGCTTTAACTTTCAGTACTAACTTCATGGAATTCTTTGGGATCATGAAAGAGCAAAGGTCCTGGGTTCATACTCTTCTTCTGAAAGCTTAACATACCTGTGACCTTGCTCAGGTAATTTAACTTACCGGGGGCTCAGTTTCCTTGTCTCTCAGATGAGGAGGGTGGACTATATGGCCTCTGAGGTTTCTTCCCGCTCTTGATTTATAATCCCATCATCCTAAAGAGCTAAAGAACGTGGGAGCCAGGTTAGTGGGGATGGGAAAGGGAGGAAGTTGGTTGTTGTTGAATGGTTTCAATCATACCCAATTATTTGTTACCCTGTTTGGTGTTTTCTTGGCAAAGATACTGGAGTGCTTTGCTATTTCCCTCTCCAGCTCATTTTACAGATGAGGAAACTAAGGCTAACAGGGTTCAGTGACTTGCCCAGGGTCACACAGCTAGGAAGTGTCTGAGGCAGGATTTGACCTCAGGAAGAGGAGTCTTCCTGATTTCAGGCCCAACATTCTATCCATTGCACCACCTAGCTAGGTCCCTAGAAGAGGGACACAGAAGAGAGGCTAGTGGCAACAGACACATGTCACCTTAAAATTTTGCCTGTCTAAACCTTAGAGACTGAGCTTGAGATTACTTTCCCTTACCGCTCATGGTCTCATGATTCAAGCTAAGTCAGTTGCCCCTTTAAGCTCATCAGTGTGTGTGGGGCGGTGTTCTTTAAGCCACTTGTAATTTCTTTATTGTTTATGACCAGGGGCTGCTAAGTGTTACAGTGGATAGAGTACTGGGCCTGGAGTCAGGAGTCTCAGTTCAAATCCAGCCTTAAAAGCTGTGTTCCCTCATCTTTAAAATGGAGTTAATAATAGCACCTATTTCCCTAAAATACCTAGGATTACAAAGGAGCAGCTAGGTGGTGTAGTGCTGGGTTTGAAGTCAGGAAGACAGATCTTCCTGAGTTTAGATCCAGCCTCAGACACTGAATAGCTGGGTGATGCTAGGCAAGTCACTTCACCCCATTTGCCTCAGCCTCCTCATCAGTAAAATGAGCTGGAGAAGGATATGCAAACCATTCCAGTACCTTTGCCAAGGAAACCCCAAATGGGGTCACAAGGAGTCTGAAACGACTGAAAAACAACAACAACATCTGCCCAGGGAGCACTATCTAGTGGAAATAGTACTAGATTTGGAGTTGGATGGTCTAAGTTCAATTCCTGAGTCTGACTTAGACAAGACAAATCTCTCCTCTTTAAACCTTGGTTTGCTCCTCTCTAAAATGAGGGATTGGCAGTAGATCAAAGTTCTTTGTCTTTTTTGTGTGTGTTATGGACTACCCTTTGGCAGTCACAGCACCTGGCACATAGTAGGTACTTAATAAATCTCGAATGATCTCAGAATAATGTCTGTAAATGAATAGAATAAAATAGGACTACAAAGGAAACCAATTCATTGAAATTCAGATATCAAAATAAATCTTTTTTAAAGTTCATAGACCCCAGGGTAAGAACCTTCAATCTAGAGCTTGCTAATTTTTTCCACTCATTCCAAAGATAAAACCAAGAGTTTTTTTTAAGCCCAACTCTTGCTGTTAAATTCAAGGAAAGACTGTTCAGTAATTCTGTTATCTTTATATTTATTAATTTAGTCCTTTGACAGCTAAGAACTAAATTAGTGATGCTCCCCTGCCCCCTCCCTTTCCAGTCCTTTGTATAAATGATCTCCTTTAACACTCATTTCACTGGTGCCAATAAAAAAACTTTACAGATAAGTCTCCTTATCTTGTCCTTCAGCTAGTTTTTTATTTCAGTTTTAATTCATGAACTCAAATTCCTTTTTAAAAGTGACTGTTTTTCAGTATTCCTTGATTTCTGTTGTTGTATTTCTGGAATTTTAGTGGGGCCATTTTTCTGCTAAAATTGCCATGAAACTGGACATTTACAGATAGCAAATTCTTGCTCCTAACAGGAAGAAATAAGTGGTCTCACTGTGTAATGTTTGACCTCTAAGATCTCATTGGGATTTTAAAATATACACTGCAGGTACTCACCTCCATACTGAAAGCACTTTTTGTTTAGTTTTAGAATTTGACTGAACTAATATACTGAAAACACACTAAGCTACATTAAGAATAAAAGACTGGAAATTATATTTTTTATTAAACCATTTTTACAGATAAGTAATTTGATTAAGATTTTTATCTTTGAGATACCCGAAGAGAAGACTTATTTTTTAAACCTCTGTGACAGTTTTTGTTTGTGGTCAGGGTCTTTGACATGCCTATCTGATTATAAAAGTCAATGAAAAATTCAGTATAAAAATTTGAGGGACATTCTTATTTTTCATTTATATCTTCTTACAGAAATAAAAGGTTGCTATTTGTAGCATATGTGTATGTGTGTGAGACAGAGAGAGAGAGAGAGAGAGAGAGAGAGAGAGAGAGAGAGAGAGAGAGA